>NC_082663.1:85724848-86027878 GCF_025265405.1 Mesoplodon densirostris
TTAGTATAGCAAGAATTAACATAGGGAATACTTCGTTCAAAATGGCAAAAAAAGTAAAAAGTACAAGGAACATATAATTAGCTCACCTGGGTAAAGCCTTCATAAGTTCTTCAGCTCTAAAGAAGACATGGATAAAATGCAAATATGTATTTTGAAAGGCAAGCAAATGAAGTAAAGGTTTGAGTACCTTGTCCTGTTCTACTTGGGATTTATCGGGTTTTCTAAATCCAAAATCTGATTAGCATACTTAATCTTATGCAGTGTCAGGAATGAGCTACCATCCTTTAATCATTCTATTATTATCTGTATTAACCATTCCTGACAGTCTGCTTATTTTCAGATCCACATTTAGTGAACAGTGCTGCACTGTGTGCTTTTGTGGCTTAAGTGCTTGAATGGGGCATACAAGAAACACAGCTATCATGTTCACGTGGTGCAAATGAAGTGGAAGAAACCCAGACAAAAATGAAAACTTAAATGCTCTAGTTGGGCTTTCTACATGGATGGGGTTAATTATAAAGTCATTCATTTATCTTTGTATGGTAGATTCAGGGGCAGAAACAGTATGGTGTATGGTATGGTAGAGGTTGTAGACTTTGATTAAGAAGATTTAAATGTGAGTCCCATTTTCATATCCTATGTTGACCTTGGGGAAGTCACCTGACTTCTCCTAGACTCATTTGTAAAACTGTATTCTTTTGTAAAACTGGGATAAATGATACAGGCCCTGATTTAGAATTTTTGAAGTCCTATGAATATATCAATGAAAACATAGTTTAGAATCTTTAAGTAAATGAAACATTTCCATTTAAACTAGTAGCACATGATATTCATCATAATTATTCAGGTGATCCTTAATGAATGTTATTAATGCATAATAAAAATTTAGAAGGTTTGTCTTGTGCCTTTTTGCAAGAACATCAATTATGGTACACAAGGGGCTAGAAGAAAGGGAAGTGATGAGCGTTGAAACTGCAGAGGTAAATTGCTCTGCTAAGAAAATAGGACTTTATCCTTTGTCCAAAGAGGAGTCTTTTTTCAAGAATTTTAAGTAAGGGAAAGCCTAGAAAAGATTGCCCCTTAAGATTTCCTTTGGCTGTAGTGTGAAGAATAATAGATTGGGAATAAAATCTGAAGTAGGAAGAGAAGCAAAAGGGATAGGGTTTGGAGATTGTTTGGCTGTGGGGTAGGGTAGGGTGAGAGATAAATTAGACAAATTAAGGATAACAATATCCAAAGTTCCATGCTGAGTAATTGCAAGACTATTAAAATAGGGATACAGAAGCAGGGATATGCTTGGAAGAAAAGATAATTTTATACATGTAGTATTTGGAAGGCTCTGAGATATCCAAGTAGGCATGTCTGATAGGCAGTTGGAGATACAATTTGGGAACCAAGTAAGCAGTGAAGATCCTGCAGAAATGTGCAGAGTAACAAGAGTAGAAGACCCAACCTGAATTTGACCAAATTTTAAAGGATTGAAGGAGGAAATTAAGACTAGATGTGCTTTTGTCAATGCAGCATTATTAAGAAAATTCTGTAAGATAGCTCTGGTAAGTGGAAAAATGAAAGGTTTGGAGTGAAATACTTGGATTCAAACTTGGGCTCTTCTACTTGGGCTCCTCTAATTATTCACAATGTGACTTTGAGAAATTTAATCCCTTTTAGCCAACTGTAAAATGAGGATAATGATATTAATATGCATTTCATAGGATTAAGGATAAAATGAAATAATAATTGCTAATATTCTATATATAAAGTCCTGTGTAAACATTATTAGTATTATGAGAATAAGCTAACTAGAGTTGTTTTCTTAGGAACTTGTTGTAAATAGGGATCCATAGTTATTAGACATACATTGGAAAGAACAGGCAAAAAATAACTTTTACAAAGTCCAGAAAACTTAATTTAAATTGAATTTATAATTTATTAGTATTGATGTTAGATATACTGAACAAGGAGAATTATGTGCCCTTTTCATGGTGTAAAACAAAACAAAGCATTTATAAGGTAAATATATCATCAGAATGAAAAAATATGCTTATTACTCATGAAGATGTGTAAAATGGCTGGGAAATAAAGAAAAATGTCAGTATGAGAAACCTAGTAATTTGTATAATATGAGTATTTTACAAGAATAATCATTATTAGATAGCTCTACGGCCATGAAAACTTTGAGGTTCACGCAGATATGTCTGTATTTTCTCCTGTCATCCCAGAACACACGGAGTTCCTACTGGCTTCCCGCTCATGGCTAGATTCCCACTGAAGCCCTCACTATGACAGTGCAGAGCAGATGATGGTCAGCACCAACACAGCCCCGGAGATTTGAATTTGCACACATTGTTGGGGCATCTTTTCTTTGGAGTTCCAAATCCTCCAAACTCTTTGGCACTAGAGTATTCAAACTTGTTTCATAAACACAAGTAAACCCAGCAAAAAAGCAAAGTAACTCTTAGCAGCAAAGCTGTTGGATAAATGGCATTTTAAAACATTTTTACCCCCACTGATGGAGATGACTTCAGCTTACTGCTGTCTGAAGCGGTAATAAATATTTATAAGGTACTTGTACTGAGGTGTTCAAAACATCACACTCCTCCAAACAGAGTACAATTTCGGTCTAGAGTAAAATGGGCAGGATAAAAAGTAAACAAAAATAAACTTCAGACTAGATCACTTGTCCACTTACTCTGTTCTAAAATAGATATGAGTACCATTTTCAATTTCTACTGCTGGGTGAAACTTCCACATTACTAAAAATGAAACTACCTCACAAGTTAAGTGGTTAGAAGAATGTTCTTAATCCATCAGGGGTGAGACAAGGAGTTGGTCTGGTATAGTTCCCATGAGCCCAGGAATGGAAAGCCAGGATATTTTTTCATTCTTTATACTGCAGTTTGTCTCTTATCAGACTTCTAGTTAGGAAGAAAAATGTATCCATTAGGAAAAACTTAAGGTCTGTTTTAAAATTCCAAAGCCACGCCACTATTCTGTAGAGCATCATTATAATGGGAATTGTGAAAAGGAGAAATATCTGTTGTCCAGTGTATGATGCTGTCTGCTTAGCAATAAAAGAAATGTATCCTTGAAGGAATAAAGGTAAGTTAAAAGTGCTACTTCCACCAATTAGTACAATTATATGTGGATATCCTTCAGTGAAAATAGTATTTGCCTGTTAGCCCAATCAACATTACCAAGTGTTTATTTTACAGTTGAAAAGATTTTCCCATATAAAAGAATTCAGGCTGCTGACTACCCATTTTTCTCTTGCCGTCTTATTACTCAAATAACTTTCCTTTTGATCATTTCTACTTTGGGCAAATAAATGGAATTATTTGAAAAATCTATTGTATATAATAATAAACTGCACACCCCCTTTCAGAAGCTGTTTTGAATTCTAACTAAGTGTCCTGGGAAGAAAAAGGACAAGGTATAGTGTAGGGAAAAAAATCATTTTCAGTACTAAGTTTATTTTCACGAGCAAGTCCTTTCCAGTTCTCTCCTGACCGATGAGATTCTTTTTGAAGATGCAGGCTCTTGGCAACAGTATTATTCCTGTCTCCTCAAAATACACCATGTCTCTGTCCCTCTCCTCCGTCCCTGTGGTGTCAAAGCTCCCAAGCATTTGGCCCCCTTATCAAGCACCCCTCTCATCTGCACTGAAGTCAACATCTTCTGCCTTCCCTTTCTAACCCCTTTGCAAGTGCTTCTGGTTTGCCCCAAGACCCAGATCTTTTACATTTGGAGACAGACATTCCTAATTTTGTACTTTGGATTACTTTGTCCTAGACATTTTTCTGCTAAGAGAAAATTGGCCCTTTTAAGTGCAGCACATAAATTTTACTCATCACCCATCACTCCCAGTTCACGAGCTCGCACATGCGTGTACACACACACACACACACTCAGAACTTAGTAACTGGTTCTCATCCCTAGTAAAATTTGCATTGTAGACATTTTATTGTAAATAATTAATAGATTTGTTTTATAGAACAGTCTCACCTAGTATTTTGCTATATTCACATTAGTAACACAGTTCTAGGACTAGATGTCTACTGTTGTTTACGAGATTTAATCAAGTTTATTTGGCTTATTAACAAACTTATCTTTTCTCCTTCTATCTCATGGTCTCACCCTCTGTTGCTCCATTCTTTTCTGTCTTCATCTATGTCCCTAACCTTATCTATGAAAAAGTTACTTAATCATTTTTCCAACAAAATGAAAAATTAAAAATGCAAAGACTGGTAATATTAGACAAGTAATAAAAATAGATGTTAGGCTAGATATGTAACTTTAAATCTGAAGATAAAAAATTATTGAACTATATTGTATATGTTTGTGTATATATTAAGTCTGTGTGTGTATTTATATAAAACATATGTGTGTGTATGTATGTACACAAATACATGTGACCCCAAACTATAAGATTAGAAAGATTTAAAAGATTTAAATAAAAAATTTAAGGCTTCCAAATATGGCAACTTTTAAATAGGTTTTTGTATTTTTTGTTTACACATCTTTAATTCTAAACAGGATGACTGAAATTTGGCTTTTTCCATTTTTCAGAAAACATTTATCAAAACATTTAAACATATGGTTACACATAACACACAAAGCAGAAAATAAATATTTTAATGTATCGTTACCTTCATTTTCACTAGAATACAATCATTGCACTTAAACCTCTAACATTTCTTGGCTATTCCTTCTATCTGCAAGTGGTTATCCACCTCTCAGAGGTTAGCAGTTTAATAATTATTAAAACAATAATTTACTTAGATGCTGATTTTCCCTGAGTACAGGATTAAATATCCAAAACTAAATTTATAATCACTTTCTGTTGATACTTTATGTTTTACTTGGCTATCCTAACACTATGAAAACCTGAAATTTTATGATGTAATCTTAGAATCTGTAAGTATTAAAAGTACATTTGGGGGCTTCCCTGGTGGCGCAGTGGTTGAGAGTCCACCTGCCCATGCAGGGGACACGGGTTCGTGCCCTGGTCTGGGAAGATCCCACATGCCACGGAGCGGCTAGGCCTGTGAGCCATGGCCGCTGAGCCTGTGTGTCCGGAGCCTGTGCTCCGCAATGGGAGAGGCCACAATGAGAGGCCCGCGTACTGAAAAAAAAAAAAAAAAAAAAAAAAAAAAGTACATTTGGTGTAAAACTGAACCTTGAGTCATTATACTTTGTAATAATCAAGGCACATCATTTTCTGTATAGTTATGTAGTTCAAATTTTTTTTAAACTGTTGCAGAGTTACTTTATGTTTTAAACTTTTTTTATATAGGAGTATAGTTGGTTAACAATGTTGTATAGTTTCAGGTGTACAGCAAATTGATTCAGTTATACATATACATGTATCTATTTTTCAAATTCTTTTCCCATTTAGGTTGTTACATGATATTGAGCAGAGTTCCCTGTGCTATGCAGTAGGTCCTTGTGTCATAGTACAAATTACATAGAAAATTCAGGTGCAAAGAAATTTAGCTGTCACGTTAATATACCATATGTCTAAGATTGTTCCTATCACAGGCTGTCTTTGAGCTATAAAAGATCAGACCCCGTTCAGTATAACCACCAGTTGTAGTTCAGAAACCTTTGAAGGGCATTAGACTATTTCCTTTCCGTTAATGGTTCCATATATCCAAGAAATGTGTATTAACTCTTCCCTAAAATTTCAGTGTAGGGAACTTTCGGATTACCTATATCTGGGGTAATGCTTCCTGAATTAAAACTAAGGCTTTATATTCTTCATGTTAAATATTTTCTGGCGTTTCAATACTTTAGTCTCAAAAATGCACTCAGAAGATATTTAAATAATACAACCAAAAGATGAATATGGCGAAATTCTAGATCTAAATTGGAATGCCAAAAATTCTTCTATTTGCAGCAATCCTATTTACTGTCTGATATGTGTTTTTCTGGTTTACATACCTAACGATCTGAACTTCAGTCAGTTTCTCCCAGAAGCCTTTCTGTTTTCCTCCTTAAGGCCTTTTGTCCCTTCAGATCTTCTTCTTCTTTTTTTTTTTTTAATTTTTGGCTGCGGTGGGTCTTCATTGTTGTGCATGGGCTTTCTCTAGTTGCGGCGAGCGGGAGCTACTCTGCGCTGCACAGGCTTCTCATTGTGGTGGCTCCTCTTGTTGCAGAGCATGGGCTCTAGGCACGTGGGCTTCAGTAGTTGTGGCATGTGGGCTCAATAGTTGTGGCTCGTGGGCTCTAGAGTGCAGGCTCAGTAGTTGTGGCGCACAGGCTTAGTTACTCCGCAAATTTTATTATGTACCTAAATGTCTTATGTAAGTCTTAATTTTGTCTAAAGTCCTGATATCAATATTTTCATAAATTACTAAGAAAAACATTGTTCATTAGTAAAATAAAGTTTTGTTTAAGAAAGGTATTATTTAAATGAATTTTAGTACCTAAATTTTAATTAACAGGATTTGGTAAATTAAATTTATTCTTCTTATCACCCCACATATACTTTGAGTAATAGTTTTTACTTCCTATTAGAGGGAGAATCCTGCACTGGGTTATACAGTACAGACTGTTGTAATTAAGTTAATTATAATTAATTGTATTAATAATTGTAAGTGGTTATAATTGTGTGACTTTCACCAATTAATTAATTGATTCACCTTTAAAGGATATATTAATTAAATTCACCTTTCAGGATTTCCTTTTCCTTATCTATAAAAAAAGGCAGTGAGCTACAAATATTGTCTTTAAGTTCTTTTCCAGTTCCAACATAGAATAGTAAAGAGCCAAATTATATAAATTTATACATTTATAAAGTACCTTTTAAAACAATTTCAAAACATCCTTATAAAATATGACAGTTTTATGTTGCAAAATTGTGAAATGCTACAGTTCACTTTCTCTAAAATCTTATTGATTCAGTTCTAAGATATGCTTATTAAATAAACGTTTCTTAGAATGTGTTGAAATAAGGCCAAAACCAAGATGTTGTATTTGAGTTTAATAAATGTTATTAGTAATGATTATATAATTTTCCCCTAATGAAGATACATTCCCTTATCACAAAATGACATAAGCCAGTGTTTTTATTAAATATGTAAATCTATCTGGGATTTTATTTAATATTTGACCTTGAAAAGAATTCCTTGCAGATATGTTTAATTTCACTGAAAAAGCAGAGACTCCTGATTTGTCTTAAGAACAACTTTGAGTAGAGCTAGCAAATAGATACGTTAATTAATTTTATGTTTAAGAAGGGGGTCCCAGACACAATGGTATTCTCTCACTTAAGTTCTCTTTCCCTGAGGGCGTGGTATAGTGCTCACTAATAGAGTTGTTAAAATAGAAAATTCTTAACTGATCAAAACAGACTAGTAGTAACACTGTAACAGTGCCACTGTTAGAACAATGGAACCAGGAGAAAAAGTGGACTACAATGGGAAGATGAGCAAAAATCAGCTACGGACAATCAAAAGGACCTTCATGATAACGAAAGTATTAAAAATCAAGCTCAAAATTCATTAAAAATATTTCTCAAAAAAGACCTTTAGTGAATGGTCTAATGCTTACAAGAGGTGATGAAATTTAGGTTTATTTACATTTTCAGCACATACTTCTTTACAACATGATTTCTCTTATTAGAAATGCGGTTTTGTGAGATAAAACTGTGAAGCACAACTCCCCCCCCCAGAAAGTTCAGAGAAGGCTGACTCAGATTTAACAAAATCTGAGGCAATGTTATAATTTTTAAAAATATGAATTTTATCGTTAAGATGGAAGGTACATTTCGAAAATATTTCGAAAACCCAGTATGATATTTGTGTTGTGACGTTCTAAAGCGCATTAAACATTTCTAATCTCACTTGAGGAACAAATGGGATTAGAAATCAATTAGGGCGGGGTCGGAGGGCGGTGCGGCGCCGCGTGGGCGCGCACGCGCCTGAGCGCGCAGCCTGTGCGCGGGCGGGACGCGGCGCTCGCACCGCCTTTTCGCTTCGGACGCGCGGTGGGTCGAGCAGGTGTCTGTGCTGCAATAACACGTCTGCCCCGCTGCCCGCCATCGTGCCCGCCTTCCGGAAGGCCACCGCTGCGGTGATTTTCCTTCATGGGTTGAGAGACACAGGACCGGTTATGTCTGTAACATTAAATATGAACGTGGCCATGCCTACTTGGTTTGACATTTATTGGGCTTTCATCAGATTCACAGGAAGATGAAACTGGAATTAAGCAGCAGAAAGTGTAAAATCTTTGATAGAGCAAGAGGTGAAGAATGGCATTCCTTCTAACAGAATTATTTTGGGAGGATTTTCTCAAGGAGCAGCTTTATCTCTGTACATGGCACTGACCACACAGCAGAAGCTGGGCAGCGTCGCCGCTCTCAGCTGCTGGCTTCCGCCGCGAGCTTCCTTTCCACAGGGTCCTATCAGTGGCGTGAATAGAGACATTTCTATTCTTCAGTGCCATGGAGATTTGGATCCTTTAGTTCCCCTAGTGTTTGGTTCTCCACTGCTGAAAGGCTGAAAACCTTGGTAAATCCAGCCAATGTAACCATCAAAACCTCTGGAGGCATGATGCACAGTTCATGTCAACAGGAAACGATGGATATCAAGCAGTTCATTGATAAACTCCTACCTTCCATTAATTGACGTCACTAAGAGGCCTTGTGGAGAAGTGCACACCAGCATCATCATCGTAGAGTATAAGCTTTTTCCTGTGCCCGATCTTGAAACCTCTGATGTTCGCAGTGTTAAAATGTTTTGCAAATACACACCAATGACACAGACTAAATGAATCTCGTGGGAAATTTATGATCTGTTAAGTTTCTATGTATAATATGATCCAGAATATACTAGTATTAAAATAGGTGAAGAAGCTAGCTTCTTTCTCCCAAATGTAATTCAGCAAAAAAATAAAATACTGCAACCAGATTTTTTCTTACATCACTTGAAAATTATTAGTATGCTTAATGAAAACTTGTTCAGGTATAAATGAGCAGTTAAGACAGTTTATGCATGCTGTGACTTAGACTCTGGACTTATTCCCAAATTAGTCACCATGCAGTATCTGCATTTTTATATGTGTTCATATGTGCTTAATGATTATAATACATAGTAAGAATGTGTTATTACATTATTCCTAATTATAGGGATAATGCTTCTAAGTGTCAGTAAAGAGTAATATAGCTGTCTTCGATTAATGGCCCTTTTATTTTGGGGACCAGGTTTTTCTTTCCTGAATATAATTTCTATTTAATATTCTTTTTCCTCTCTAGAAACGAAATACGTTCTTTCTTCTTTTTTATCCTTCATAACAGACCAAATATTGCCTACTTGCCATAAACATCTGCTGTCAATACATGCTGTAATTTGACATTCTGAATCACAGACATGATGGCATTGAAAATGTATTTATACTTGTAGAAAGAAACCAGACATCCCTTCAAAGTTTCTGCACTACCTCTTAAACTGGACCTTTGTCTGCAGCTTAGGCCTGCAGAGTTACTAGAATCTTCAGTCCAGGTAACGAGAATAATTCTGTGGTTGTATTTTTCTGTAATTTTCTGGAAGAATAATTAGGTCATATTCTAGTATGTTTTGAAATATTTAAGACTGATCTTGCAAACTGTCATTTCTAAGATGATTTGCTCTAAGATGATTCTCCTCATAGCACAGAGTTTTAGTTTACTTATTTTGCACATAGGTTTGAAACCAACTGCTGTAGGAAATGAACAATTCCATTCAAAGAATCTGCTTTACTTTTATCTGCCAGTGGACTTATTTGAAATTTTCACTGTAGTCAGAGAGGATCTTTTTAAGTTAGTTTTTGTGCAAACATAAAAGTAGCAATTATTTGATTTTAAATAGATTTTTATGGTGTAGTTACCACCCAGGTTAATATGTAGCAAAAATGTATGCTTGATATTTCTGAACTGTTGTTAATTTTTCTGCTGTATCCCAACTGACTAGAATACCGTTAGGAATGCTTTATAAATGGGTGCTACTTGATGATGGAAACGATTTCGTATGGACAGTATAGGATGTTAATAATGAAGCCATATGTTTATGTCTGGATTTACAGTTTTTAAACAATCATTTACTAAGTCATTTTGCTTTTATCTTGAAGAATATAAACTATTGTTTCACACATATCAGCAAGATCTAATTTATGGCAAGAAATATTCCATTGAAATGTTGTGCTGTAATGTGGGAAAATGTAAATCTTTTTCATGGTTTCTATCAGTGTGAAATAAAATTTAATTTTGACTTAAAAAATAAATCAATTAGACATAGTCAAAGTTTAGTTTTTTGATTTAGAGATTGGGGTTCATTCCAATCCAGTGTTTGATTAGTTGATGTGCAATAGCTCGGCTTGGTGGCACAAAGAATGCCTGCTGCTTCCCTTTGGTCACAACATCCACAACCTAAAATACACCACAATAAAATGTATTAGGATTTTAAAACTGTCTGTCATACTTAAATACTATTTCTATGCTTATACAATTCAACTAAAATGTAATGACTTTTACAGTGAATAACAACAGGAGAAAGTAATAACATCCATATTCAACATGCAAAATTTAGTACACTATTTTTAGTTGCTTCATTGAGTCAGTGATTCAATTTTTAAAATATTCCAGAAAGACATTTTTCCTGATGAAAATAAGGTTATGAAAAAGCAAAGTATATGCTACACATTTATTTTCAAAGTGAAAATCAACTTTTGGAAAAAATTCCCTTTTATCCTTTTATAAAATTCTGGAAAAAAAATCTAATTTCTACTTTTTTTGAGGTTGAGCATAAAATAAAATTAATTTTGTGTAAGCGAAGTCACTAAGGATTTCAGGTTTTCACTACTGTAGAGTATCCATCTGTTTTCTATACAAAGACATTGGGTTATACAAAACACAGACAAGTAATTTATCTTTCATTATATTACTTAAGGATGAGTTTTAAAAAGTTCTGTGAGTGTATCTGTTATACAGTTTCGTCAGTCTTGTCAAGTACATTTAAAATGAACAAGAACTTTTCAAAACTTATATGCATTTTTACTGATATTTTTTGAGTTACTTGCTTTAATGCTACAAACTAAAATATGTCTAATAATAATATTCCTGCTTCTCATCTCTGAAATAATGTTCACCCATTTTAAGGCCACTGAAAGGTATCATTAATCTCAAGGAACGGCATTTGAAATGAGAAAACGGCATAGAATCATCATTACTAGAAGAATCTCACAGAAGGAGTTAACAGTGGACACATCAATTACATTGTAATCCATGAATGATGAGGGGGCCATAGCCATTCATTCAACTTGTTGAAAACATGTATCCTTGCTACATGCCCAAACCAATAGAGTCAGAGAATCAATAGAAGAAGGAAATTAAATTGAACTTCACCTGTTCTCTAGTGAACCAGCGGGCATCCTCTATTTCATTCTTGTCAACTTTAATTTCTGTAGACACTGCCACAGCTAAGCAACCAATCATTAAGGAGGAGGGCATAGGCCATGGTTGACAAGAGACATACTGAACATGGCCAACTTTGACTCCACTTTCTTCTTCTACTTCTCTCCGAACAGCATCTTCTATTGTCTCCCCTAATCAAATGGGGCAAAAGAACAAGTAGCTGATGAACATACCCTGGACATTTTGTGCTCCAAATGGTTCAAACATTTGGAAAACACTTTGGACAGAAACCCAATTCAAAGAATCAGAAAGCAGAAGCCTAAAACGAGATTGGAATTCAAGAAACATTATTTCTTTTTTTTTTTTTTTGCGGTACGCGGGCCTCTCACTGTTGTGGCCTCTCCCGTTGTGCAGCACAGGCTCCAGACGCGCAGGCTCAGCGGACATGGCTCATGGGCCCAGCCACTCCACGGCATGTGGGATCTTTCTGGACTGGGGCACAAACCCATGTCCCCTGTACCGGCAGGCGGACTCTCAACCACTGCGCCACCAGGGAAGCCCAAGAAACATTATTTCTTAAAGTATATGACTACCTACAGAATCCAAATGCCAAGAAACTTTTCATTTCTTAAAGGTCTAAATTTGTTATATTTAAAAAATTATAACATCTATGACTATCCAGTACCTACTTACTGTTGGCTAAACACTATGCAAACACTTTATATATTATCTTGTTTATGTAGCTAACCTTTTCCTCACTAAAATTTTGAAACATTTTTTTATGTTGTCAAACAATTATTGCAGATAACTCTTTTCCAAAGAGTTAAAAACTAAAATTTTAAAAACAGCATACAATGAAACTCATTATTTTTCTCTTACCAAATGATTATTTTTCTCTATATAATTGTTGACCCAGCTATAATAAAGTAATGCCTATAAATGTAATTTATATTTCTGATTTGTTGAAACTGAGAATTAGAATAAAGGGAATAGTTTCTAAGTTAAATTTATCTGAAAGCTTAGAAATAGTCTGCTATTTAAATACAGCTTTCTATTTCAAATAGATTGGTAAATTTCCTATATTAAAATTAATTTATATTCATAAAATTAGTGAAAAGATAATTCATAGACTAGCATAAGATATTTGTAAGACCAAACTAAATAAAGATTAGCATACAATACATATTTAAAAACCCCTAAAATCAATAAGAAAAAAAGATCAACAATCAAAACAAAAATAGGCAAAGAATATAAAAATGTAAAATTCAGGGAAAAAGAAACTGGATGCCTAAGACATATCTGAAAAAGATGCTCCATCAGCAGGGAAATAAAAATTAAAATGACAATGACATAACCATTTCATAACTATCAGAATGGCAAATAAAAATCTTGATATTCCTAACTTGGTGAAGATGAGGAATAACAGACATTTCATGTACTTCCAGAGGTAGTGTAAATTGGTAGGACACTTCAGAAAACAACTTGGCAATATGTAGAAAAGATTAAGATGCTCATATTCTATGAGCTAGCAATTCTACTCTCAGATATACACCCTATGGAGGCTTGTACCACTCCTTGCAAATGTGTACAAGGAGTAGTTCAAGAATATTCACTGCAGTGTTGTTTGTAATAGTAAAAGCTTTGAAATAAACTAAATGTCCAACAGCCGAATTGGATAAATGAATTGCAGAATATTCATAAATATACAGCAGTTTTTAAAAAATGACCTAGAGCTACTAAGAGGCAGCATAGAAATTAACAGCATGGACTCAGAGCCAAACTGCCCAGGTTTGAATCCCTGCCCTATCACTTACTAGCTGTTTGATCTTGGGCAAGTTATTCAGCCCCCTGTACCTTAGGGTCCCATCTGTAAAACTGCTTTATAAGCTTGTATGAGGATCACATGATTTAATACAAAGAAAGCCTTCGGGAAAGTGTGGCACTACATATGTTTAGTACTATTATTATCTGTCAATGTAGATTAATATTGGAAGTTGAGATTAAACGTGTTAATTAGATATATTCATTTATTCCGCAAATATTTACTGAACTCCTACAACTTATCAGGCATATGCTCTAAAGGTTTAGGATAGAGCAATAAATAAAACAAAGTCCTTGCCTTTATGGAACTTACATTCTGGTACTAGCAAATAATAAATAAATAGGTAGATAAATAGATAAATACATACATATGTATCATGTTAGGTGCTGATCAGTGCTGTAGGGCAAAATCAGACTGGATGACGGGGATTATAAATGCAGGGTATAGGGCTAACTAATGTATTTAGGGCTATCAGGGAAGGCCTCTCTGAAACGGTGACAGTTGAGCCTAGTACAGAAGGAAGTGAGGTGTAAATCATGCAGATACCTTGGGTAAGGGCAATATATGAAAGATATATGAAAGAGCAAATAATGAATTTTTAAAACACAAAACTATTCCACTGGTAAAAATAAAAAATATATCATCTAAAATACACAGAAAAATTAAAATATCCCAGTTTTATAACATGATAATTTATCAGAGATTATTTCTCAAATGCTGTCCAAACTTTTTATTTAGAAATTATAAGTTAAATGAAAATTACTATAAAAATTATTAAGAAAAGGCTTACCAGGTTCAATAAATCCAGCAAGGCAGGTAAACATGCCTGGAGGAAATCTTTTCTGCCTGCCTAAAAGACATTTGGTCCCATCTGGATGAATAACTTGCATGATTACTACTGGATCTGTTTAAAAAAAAAAAAATCAGATGTATGAATGACAGGAAAAAATAATTTAGACTCATTGTGTAAAGTCACTGTCTAGTAGGATATTAAAAACATGTATCTCCTGTAAGAACAAGACTTTTGTCTAGTTACAAGAGACTTTCTTTCTGTCGGGAGACAGAGTATTTCAGGAAAATTGCATGGAATATTGTCAGTAAGCTAAAGAAAGATCATTTTTGTCTTCTTTCTCATCTTAATAGCAACATTCATTGTGTATTTATGGTATGCTAGGCTTATTTTTATTTTTTAATTAGAAAGAAGTTTGAGTAGGTAATACCTGGCACGGAGAAAATTCAAATTTTACCATAGCAAATGTAGTGAATTTCCCTATTCCTTCCATCGCAGTCCTTAACAAAATGTTTTTAAAAGCTAATGTGGTTCTATGATTGAGTTTAATCCATTAAAAAATCACTTTAAATAATAGTTCATCTCTCCAGAAGTCACTAATTCAGTAAATTCGCCTCACTAGATCACAACTGAGAACCGGTAATCAAATGTAAAAGGCTCCTGAGCAGCAAACACATATGTAACTAAGCCATGCACTTTACTCCCAGGAGACCTCCTCAGGTGTTGCTGAGTCTATCCTTTTTTCATACAACTTTAAAGGGCTGGGTTATCAGATTTCTAATTCCACAGCCAACTCAAAGCACCAATTAGGAGGAGAGAAAGTACAGGCAGACACCAGCAGTAATGAGAAGCTAGCTCCAGGCTCTACTGCTTTGGTGATGCCACAAGCAGGTACTTTGAAATCATGTATCTCAACACATCAAATTCATGCTGATTAACCCAGGGTTAAGAAGGGTAGTATAAGTCATCAAAGTATGTAATACTTTAATAATTATAGTCTTAATAGTTAAATAAAACATAAAGATATATGAAAGAGCTTTCAATAAAAAGGTAAGCCCCTCAGCAACTCAAAATCTTGTCTTTCCAGAATGCGTTATTACCTAAGATTTCCAGATGGCTGAGGTTTCACTGTAAAAGAAAAGGCTTACCAACTCTTGGGTATGATGTATTGTGAACACCATGGAGGCTAGGACAGTCTTCTTTTAAGCATACTCTTTTATAGCCACCTTCTTCAATTTTAGTTGCACTTCCACAGGTTGGGCAGAACTTATATCGACTGTGCCAGGCGAGGACAGATCTTGCTTGAGCTACAACCCCTACGAGAGAAGCAAGAGAAGTTTTACTTCTGTGACAAATGGTAAACAAATTAATACAGAAGTAAAATGTTCTTAGGTCATAATAAAGATGTACACTATATTTTCTGAATAGCTGTGTGGTCAAGGGTTTTATTATTCCTATTTTTATGATCTGTATCTTTCTTTAAAAGATTTAATTCTACAAATGAAAATTAGATTTACCTTTAATTTGGACTAATAAAATATTGTCTCTCATATAACTCTCATATAAGATAGATATACTGGGACTTCCCTGGTGGCTCAGTTGTTAAGAATCCGCCTGCCAATGCAGGGGACATGGGTTCGATCCCTGGTCCAGGAAGATCCCACATGTTGCAGAGAAACTAAGCCTGTGCACCACAACCACTGAGCCTGCGCTCTAGAGCCCGCAAGCCACAATTACTGAGCCCGCGTGCCACAACTACTGCGACTCGTGCACCGAGCCCATGCTCTCCAACAAGAAAAGCCACTGCAATAAGAATCACATGCACCGCAATGAAGAGTAGACCCCGCCTGCCGCAACTAGAGAAAGTCCGCGTGCTGCAACAAAGACCCAATGCAGCCAAAAATAAGTAAATAAAATAAATAAATTTATATATAAAAAAAGATAGAGGTACTAACATCTGTATACACTGTATTAGTTTCGGCATTTACTATAGGTGATTTGTAAGTTTTGGATATGCATGACTCTAGCGTATAGTGACTTTATAAATAGTGACTTTACAATAGTGACTTTTATAAAAATACACTACAAAGACAGTTCTTAACTTAGATTTGGGCCATAAACACAATATTACTAGGAAACTGTAGGAACCCATCTCTACTTTCCTTGGGACTAAGACAATACTGGTCTGTGTCACTGTGGAACATATTCTGTTTACAACTAGAAACTACATAGAATAATTTAAAAAAATATTGTGTTTACAACTTTTGTGATTAACTTTGTTTATGACAAAAATGCCTAATAGAATAAATCTTAGAATATGTACACTTTGGCTACAGCCTTTACCCTGATACTTCAAAAAAGAATTAATATGGCCTGACCAAAAATACTAGAATTGGGGCAATAAGTGTAGAAATGCTACATTTCAAATGCCTGACAAAAACCTCTCTCTCCTAAAATAGATTATTCAGTCTAAGGACTTTGAAATAAACAAAATAATCAGAAACAGTAATAACAACATTTTAAACTAGGAAAAATGCAACTAATAAACCATAAATAAAAACAAATGTAACACTGAAATTCAGTGAACCACAGGCAACATTAAATATCTGCCTGCTCTGTTACTGTGTATTATGTAATTTACCTCAAGGTATCGCCATTATTTCAGTATCATCACAATACAAAAAGCTAACATTTATTGAGTACTTACTATGTGTCAAGCACCTGGCAAAGATCTTTACGTACATTATCTTATTTAATGTTTAGAGCAACACTATAATGTAGGTACTATTATTATCCTCATTTTTGGGAGGAGGAAACTGAGGCAGACAGAGGTTAAGTATCTATGTAAGGTTACACAGCAGCTGAGTAAAACAGCCTCAGTTTCCTTACTAGCTTTTTTTAAAAGATCCTTTTGATCTTAAAATTATATATACAGCTTCAAAGAAAGGATATTTTCTTTTTAAAAGTGTTGTATTTTTTCCACAGATGTGGGGAATAAAACATACCACCCCAGGTTTTGGGATGAGTGCTAAGAAGTCTCTGGAAGAGCCTACCAGATCACCTAAGAGAATGTGGATACTGAGAAGTGACCCCTTCCTCACCTCTCATTAACTCTTCAGTCTACTGTAATATACCTTCTATTCCACTGACACTCCTCTCATCAAATTCATCAACAGCTTCATATTATCAAACCAAAGATTCTTTAAAAAAAATCTTTGTCATCTTAATCAAATTCTCAGCAGCATTCAATATATTTGACTACTAATGCCAAGAAATACTTTGCTCTCTTGGTTTCCATGAGCACATTCTCCTGTTTTCTTCTTACCTTACAGCCGCCCTGTCAACATCATCTTTGATGGCTCCTCTCCTATCTGACCTCTAAATTTAGGGGGATTCAGGTTCTTTTTTTTGCTTGCTCTCAACTCTCTAAGTAATCTCAGAAATTTCCTGGGATTTAAATACCACCTTTGTGTTGATGACTGCCATACAGGTATATTCCAGTTCCTCTCCTTAGTTCCAGATTCTATTTCCCTTCTCTGAAAGTTAACATGCCCAAAGTGAAAATCTTGATTTACTTCAAGTCTATCCTGCTTCCCTTGCTCTACCCATCATTCTATATTATTTTATCAAGAAAGAGTATTACTATCTACCAAATTACTAAAGTCTCACACTTAGCAGTCATTCTTGATCTTTTCTTTCATTATTATATACCCCATACCCACTCCATTAGCAAGTATCGCTGATTTGCTCTCCAAAATGTATCTTGAATATACCACTTTTCCTCCATCTCCCCTATTATCATCTTAACAACTCAGACGCAGTCTAGGTTACCAGCATCTCTTTCTCACTTATAAGTCTCAACCTACTGTTCAAGCCCTATCAGTTCTACCTCCTGAATATCGCAAACTCTCCCCTTCTCTCTACTCCACTAATTCAAGCCACTGCAATCTCTTACCTGGGCTACTGTAATCTCCAGGCCCCTCTTAATAGGACTCCTGACTTCCACACTTAATTATCTACAGTTCATGATCTACAAAGCAGCCAGAGTGAGCTTTTTTTTTTTAAAAAAAAAAAACCTAGGCCAGGTTATAACATTTAAATGGAATTTAGAATAAAATCCCTCATTCTTACCATGATATATATGACCCCACATGAACTGGCATAGCAAGCAACAGACAGCAAAGCAAAACAGTCAAGGTCTTTGCCATTATGCTCAGCGTACAGCAGGCACTCAATAATCATTCACTAAAAAATCAAGTGAAACTAGTATGCATTAGGGTTAATTCTGGGGAAACTAATCCTGGCTGATTAAAACTGCTGTAACCACCCAGGAGAGTAGTCCTCTAGGGTGAGAACTTTAGGAAGTTTCTAATGAAGACAGCCTAATTTCATTGCTTCCTGGAAAGAGTGTGCTTCCTAGCAATTGTGGATACAAGCAATTTCAATCCAGTACCAAAAATCAGATTATTACCAATACATGTAAACAGTGTTCACTTCTTACCAGCTTCTTTTTCTTTCAATTGCAGAAGAGCTGGCATTGGAGGATGAAGAAAATAGCAATTTTCATGTCTTTGCTTAAATTCTTCAGCAGCAACAGGATCTATACCTAAAGCAAACCAGGCAACCAACCCATCTTTTTCTTGTGAGACTTCCCCAGCATAATTAAATAACTCTTTTTTCATTTCAAGTTCTACTCCAAGGAAAATCAAGGTGATCTTCTCAGGCTGAGCCAAATAATCCTTTATATCTGTGTAGTTCAGCTGACAAAGCCTGACTTCCGGCTGTTGGAAACTTTCTTTATTGCCACCTAGAGTAACCAAGGGATTTAAATCTGAGAAAAGGATATAAACTGTGGCTGGATGGCTTTCTTTTGCTAACAGCCAGTCAGAATTATTTCTTTTTTCACTTTTCCGGTCCAGTAGTGTCTTGCTAAAATAATTTTCACATTCTTCCATTTCACTGGTTAGGAACCAAGGCTTCTTCCCACCTTTAGCATTAGCTAGTAAGTTAGCTATATGCTTATAACCCCAAAATTTAGCAATATCCAGTGCAGTCTGCCTTGATTTATTGATAATGGATCTGTCGCACCTATGGATGGAAGCAAAAAATAAAATAGTGAAGAAACATTTTCTTCAGCATTTATTACAGTAAAATATTTCCAGATGTACGTGATAGCCCCTCTATTTAATAACTGCATATATTTCTTTTTGTTTTAGCACATAATATACTAATGGAAAGGTAAAAGAAATAATCATAAATGATTAAAAGTTAGAGACAGCAGATATTTAAAATTTCTGGAAGATTATTTATAAAATAAAAAAGCATACATTTTATGTGCTATAATGAGATATTAAATTTTTACAAGGAGTTTTCTGTAGTCATAGTGGGTAGATTTACACATTGTATTTGGGAGAAAAAAATTAATTTAACTCAATTTCTTTGCTGTTAAGTATGAAGAGTTAATTTCCCAATTAAAAAAAGTTAAAAATTTTTAATTAGAAATTATGCTATTATATAACAAGACTGTTCAATGAGTTATTTACAAGCCCAATGTTATAAATATGGCTATAAGAAAAATTTAAAAGAAAATACGTAATCCAGAAATTAAACCAGACACTCCTTCAGGTGGTACAGCCTAAAATGTTTACCCTTTCTCAAGTAGAAACTGGACAACATCTGGGTGCCCATTCCTTGCAGCATACATTAAAGCAGTCCAGCCATTTTCAGAAGTTTCATTGAGAAGAGATGGAGAATGAATGAGCATTACTGTTAACCTGGCAATATCTCCTTCTGCAGCTGAATAGTGAAATTGGGATATAATTTCTTGGTTTGGACTTCTTTTTACAGAAGACATTTCTTCCTTAAAATAGGAAAATAGGAAAAAAAACTCATTTGCAATTGCTTTCTTGTATCAATGATTGAACATTATCAGGGTGCTGATATAATTAGAAATTAGTTATGGTTTCTAAAACAATATACTCTTAAAAAGGTAACTAGTAGTCAACTGTCATCACAGCATACATTTCAAAACTGTTATCAGTTGAGAATTTTAAATATAATTCAACATGGGGGATGTATAAAATAATGTATAAAGAACTCTGGTGGAATACAGTTGAAGGGGGTGACATCATTGGGAGGGGGAATAAGGTAACACATTACAAAGAGGAAAGTGTATTTCAGGCAAACCAGAGGGACTTCAATATGGATCAGGGCATAAGGGGGGTTAAAGCAAGCAGACAGAAATAAAGACAGATGTTTTCAGCAGATGCCAAGTAGTATTCTTAGAATCTGTGGTACTAGAAACAGATCTGTCCTCTCAGGGAAATTATGATCCTATTCAAAAAGCTATGTTTCACATGAAAAAAATTTATTGCTTTACCTCGCATAGTTAATTCTGCTAATCCATCAGGGAATGATTTTTGCTCATGGTGTGAGGTAGGGGTCACAATACATTTTATCCCACTAGATAATCCATTTGACTCAGCATCATTCTTGAATTCACTATATTTGTCCCATTACATTGCAGTATTATCCTTTTCACAAATGAGACGACCATATATTTTGGACCTATTATTGGACACTGTTCTATTGGTCACTTTGTCTATCCTTGAATCACAGAAGCTTTTAAAACCATTAACTTTGTCTGCTTTGTTACTCTGTTATTTCAGTAAGAAAGAAAATAATTGTTCCATACCTTTTAATAAATGTTGCCTAATTGTGGACTGAATGTGGTAGGGCACAAACTGAGCTTTTTTGTGTGTGTGGGTGGAAATGGTTCATATTTCAGTTGTCTATAAACTTCTCAAAGTACTTTTTTTAAGGTATGATTTTTTTTTCTATGAAATTCTATTAAGAAAAGATTTGGGATTCTAACTAGGTTTCTACCATTCTGAGCATAAGGTATTGAGGCTAAAGAGAAAGAAAGGTTATAATCCATAATTTTTGACAGCAGTTGTCTCTAGGGTTCTGACACTGCAATTTTGTTGATCAGTCATGTAGTAGGAATAGCATGACAATATAAAAAGAAAAAAGTGGGCTTTGTGACTGTTCACCTTACCTGTTTATATCTTTCTGCTACCTATAAATAGGTCAAAACTACTCATAGGAATAGAAACAAAATATTGAAATTCTGTATACAACTTAAAGTAGGGGAGTGACTTCTAGATTAGAAAACGATTTTTTATTTCTTTTGATTTACTCTAGAATTTACTTCACCATTCTCTTCATATTAAGATTCCTAAATGCTTTAAAAATATTATGAATAACAAAAGCTACAACTTTTCAGGACTTTATTTTGCACTGCTGTATACTGACTCATGAATGGTCTCCCTTTAAAGTTGCCTTTTCCTTAAAATCATATCATACAGGTTCTTCAGTTAGGTTTACTTCAGGCAATATTTAAGTCATGGTCACTTCCTTACCTTCTCCACAGCCCACTCACTGCAGGTTGACTGCAAAACTGGCCTCCAAAAATATAGTTCCATTCACTACCCCCAGCGCAGTGCTTATGCATACAGTATTCTCAGGTGAAAAGAAGTGGAAAATGCACACTTTCTCCCTTAGCTTTCTCAGCAGAAAAGCCATCTAGAAATAGAACCATTACTCATTCCAGAAGAGCACACAAAGTCTAAAGTCCACCTCTACTGTTTGATTTACTTTTTCATTTCTCATTGTCAGGTTCTCCTGAAGGTAAGGATTTGAAGGCAGGATGAGGTGATTCAGCTGGCTAAATGCTGCCCTTGCTGTCCAAGAACACGGACTATCCTGAGAAGTCATTTTAAAGAATCTTGAGTTTAAAGAGTCTTAGATTTAGCCAAACCAACATCCACTTTTACGGATGTGTACCCCGGTGCCCCTGACTGGTCCAAGGTCACATGGCTCAAGAGACAGGGCAGACCTCAAATACAGCTTTGTCACTTAAGTCACCGACCATTATTTCTTGGGCGTTCAAGAGGGCCATCTAACCGACCAAGCGCCACCCATTGCACGGTCTCTCCAATGTTTCCAAACAGTCAAATACCTTGAGAGTTTATTCCCTTGGCAGTACTGTGAGATTACTTTTATTTAAAAACGTGAAAGCACACATGAAGCAGCACTTCTTTTTCCCCACCTCAAAGACTGCGCTGGATCGGCTGAGTCCCCAGCCCCGTCCCCGGCGCCCGGGCTGCAAGTCCAAGCGCGAGGCTGCGCCACACCACCCAGCAGGGCAGGGCCCGACAGCGCGGAGACCCGAGAGCAGAAAGAACTGGTTACCAGCTCCAGAAGCGGCACTGGGCCGACTAACTCGCCGCTGCTGCTACTAACCCACAGGTGACCAGAATAGAAGAAAGCAGGTGGTATTCGAAGAACCAGGAAATCCCCACGCTCGCTCTTCCCGGCGCCGGATGGAGCCTCTCAAACTTCCGGCGAAGGGCCGGTGTCCTCGCACGGCTTTATGGGTGATGTAGTTTGAAGGTCACGGACTGAGAGATTCGAGAAGGCTCGGGGCTTGGCGGGGAGAGGCTTTGGGGAGCTGGGGCAGGAGGTCCCAGCTGAGAGGACCGGCTTCCTAATGGTGAGTGAAAGGCTGTTTGGTTTGGTTTTGTTTTTTTCCCGGTGAGACCGAGATGTGTAGAGCGATGAAAAATTGTAGGTCTGTGGAAACGGTTTTAAGTTCTCCAGAATTTCACATCTAGCCCCCACAAGCTTCCCTCGGATATAGTTCAGTGCGTTGGAGTGTTCAAAGCATTCTTTCTTGTTAGATAAACCGGGAATATTGTTTGGACCAAGTCGTTCCAGTATATGACCTTAAACAGGTTATTGGCCTCGAACCTCAATCACCTCATATGAGAAATGGGACCATGTGTTGATGCTTACCTCATTAAGTAGTCCTCTAAAAAGTTTATGTCAATCGCTCACAACACCTCCTTGGGTTGTTGTGAAGTTTAAATAGAATAACATATGTACACACAACGCAATTATTATTGTTACTGTTATTTTTAATTTAATTTCCCGTGTTTTCGTACTCCAAAACCTACACAAGTTAAGTGAGTTCGAAATTACAAAGCTCGGCGTTGTTAGTCGTCTAACTCCCAGATCAGGTATTTTTTCTTTATTAAATTGCCCCCTTGGCATTCACTAACAGTTAAGGAGTCTCAAGGTTGACCATTGCTTCGTACCCCGATTTTAGGCACTGGAAGTTCTTTCTTTCTCAGTGAAGTTTTTACATGCCCGCCGACATTGTACTTCCATAACTACTTTTTTCTAACTTTGTTCTATGTTTCTTTCTGTGTGTAGCTGTCTTCAGTCTTTAATGATTTCAGTGATGAGGCAGGAGGTCAGAAATACTTTTCAGTTAACTCACTTGGAATACCCAATCTCTGTATTCAAACATATCTTAAATAAGTTGGTTAACGAACGCACCTATATAAATCAGCTAAACAATGATTAATATATAGCCCTCTTTCCAGCCCTTTGGATTCTTTTGAAGTAAATTCCAGAGATCATATTATTTTATTGATAAGTATATAAGATTAAGCTTTCTGGAATTATGAATATATATCTGAAATATAAAAGGACTTTTAAAAAGAACATAACTGCAATATGATTAGTACACTTAAAATTTTAACAGTACTGTAATATCATAAAAGAGACATTCAATGTCAAATTTAATTGTCTTAAATTTTATTCCATATTTTACAATTGATTTACTGAAATCAAGACCTAAACAAAGTCTCCACATTACTTTTGATGTATTTCAATCTATAGGTTCCTGTTTAATTTTTTTATTGCAATCTATTTGTTAAAAAATAATGATGCTGTAGAATTTCACACATTCTGAATTTTGCAAATTGTATGGATACCTATGATGTCCTTTCTCCTGTCTTTTTTTAAACTGGTAGTTAAATCTACAGCATTATTCAGATTGAGGGTTTTTTGTTTTTTCCCCTGAAAAGACTTCATAGGTGTTACTTCCTATTGCACTACTTTAAGAGACATACGCTATTTGGTTATCTTTCTGTCATGTTATGGTTGGTTATTGGGTTCAGATGTTGTCAACCAGATAAAGTTTATGATAAACAGCATAAATTCTCCTTTGCCTTTTTAGCTAATAGTTTTAGCAGCCATTGATGACTGCTATGTCCGTGATTTCATTAGGAGGTGCAAAATGGCAATATTCTTATTTGATCATTAATTCTACCTTTACTAACAGAAATTCTTTTATAATAAAGAACTTTACATTTTAAAGTATTTGTACAGTTTTTATAGGAAGAGTAAGATAAATGTGTGATTTTTCTCCTTTATTTCCTAGTTTTCAGCATGAGTTAGTTCCCTTGTCACCTTCAGGTTTTTAAGTATATTTATGAGCTCATGGATGTTAAAAATTTTAATATATTTTTATAATATTTATTACTTTAATGCTCAAATTGTTTCTTCTTTGGCCAGTGGGAACTCCCTCAGGTGGGCTCCTGAATTCTTTTGACCAGGCCACTGTAGTGTTTGATCGTTTACTTCCTTTCTGGCGTAACAAAATGTTTTTAGACTGATTTTGTAAATATTCTGCACATCCCTGGATTCAGCCCTTTCTCCAAGGAGCATTGGTTCCTTTTAGTAAGAAATGGTATTTAGATACCACAGCCTTTGTACTTGGGGTGCTCATTGCTAATGGGGTACTAAATACTTCTCTGCATGTAATCCTCTTTTAGGGAAGTTGAATAGATACAGATCCTATCCAATAGGAGTCTATATTCCAGGGGCAGTAATGCTGCCAACGTAGATATTAATGCCGTAATGTTTTCATTTTATTACTTTCCCATTTAGAAACTTAAAGGTTCCTCAGTACCTAGGACAAAAAGTTGAAATTCTTTAGCTTAGCATTAGGTACCTTCCTTAATATGGATCCAGTGTATATTTTTAGCTATATTTTCCCAAGAATATTCTGTATAAATTGTCTCTCTGATCCTGCCAAACTGGCTTATAACTGACCTAGGATACGTCTTATTCTTCCTTTCCTCAATACTTTTGCTCAGGCCACTTTTCCTAACTTAAATGTTTTCTCTTAACTAAATCCAACCCATTTCTCAAGCCATCTCAAGTCCTTCTTCTCTTTGTTCTTCTAGATCATTCCTGACCATATGATTATCAGTTTACCACCAGCATTCCCTTTCTCTTGCCACTTCAGTGTATGCTAGCCTTTCTTTCAGCTGCCAGCAACGGTATTATTATTATTATTTTTGGCCTGAGGGCCTTTTCTTGTCACCAAAGCCCACTTTGTCTTCCTGCTCAGTAGATCAGCAATGCCAGATAAGTAATAATGCCTGGGAGCAGCCCTAAGCTGATGACTGACATGAGTGAGTATATAAATTCCTCAACCTTTCTCACTCTTTCACTACACTGGCTACACTGTTCTAGACTGGCTACCAGATTCCCCCAGTGGGATTAGGTTCTTTTTATCTACAGTGGGCACTTGATTAATAACCAACCCTTTATTGCTTGCTTTCCCTTCCCTGTCTCACTTCCTCCCTCCCTTACTATTGTTTCCTCCTGGTTAACCAATTGCATGTGAATCCTTGTCTCAGGGTTTGATTCTGGGAAAAACTAAACTAAGACAAGGATTTTTCCTTCTTTGAATTCATAACCTCTATTATATAGTAGTTAGCTTCCTCTGCATAACTTGAGAGAATCATTAACCATCATTAAATAAACAAATCACTATTACCATTCATCCTGGAACACATTCCTTTTTGTTTTGTATATTAGAGTCAGTGTTATTGCAAATCAATGCATGGAATTTGGATTGATTGCCTTTGAGTCAAATAGTTTGGAGTTCAAATTTGAAATCACTGTTTTCTCTGCTCATCCATTGCATCAATTTCCAAAATGGTTTATCCCTCCCTATTAGCAGACCTCATGGACCCTTTGTTGCAGTTTTTAGTTTTAGCTGCTTTTAGCTGCTTAAACTTTTTCATTTAGTTTTGGCACCCTGCTAGTGAATGTTGTGTGTAATACATAGACTATTTCTTAAAGACAGAAATATGCCAGCCGTTTCCTGCAAATTTAGTGAAAATCTGTCTAGTCAATTTTCCTTCAACTAGATAGAAACTTTATTTTATGGACAACATATAAATAAATGTTTATCTAGGTAATTTTACTTGGTGATTAATCTTATATTACTTGGAGATATGTCTCATTCTTGCCACATATTGCTTTTAAATTTTTGTATTAATACTTCTTTTTTTTTTTTTTTTTTTTTTGTGGTACGCGGGCCTCTCACTGTTGTGGCCTCCCCCGTTGCGGAGCACAGGCTCCGGACGCGCAGGCTCAGTGGCCATGGCTCACGGGCCCAGCCGCTCCACGGCATGTGGGATCTTCCCGGACGGGGCACGAACCCGTGTCCCCTGCACCGGCAGGCGGACTCTCAACCACTGCACCACCAGGGAAGCCCAATACTTCATATATTTTTGCCTTTTCCTCTAATAGAGTTTATTTTTTAAGTGAAAAGAGTCTAATTTTTAAAAATTTTTCTACAGTGATAGCTGCTTTTCTTTCACGTATAAGGACACAATAAAAGTTGGTGGTTGATAATGAGATATGCTGGGAACTGTGCTTTAAACAATTTAGAGGTGAATTAAAAAAAAAGTGAAGGTACCTTGAACTCTACATAGGGTCTTTGATATAAAATAATGTCACATGTAATTACAGATAGGGATCTAATTTGCATACATCATACACATATTCTACATTCTTGAATACACCAAGTTTGCTCTGGACTTTGGGATAGTTGGTCCCTCTTTTAAAAATACTCCTCTCTGGGCTTCCCTGGTGGCCCACGTACCGCAAAAGAGAGGCCCGCGTACCGCAAAACAAACAAACAAACAAACTCCTCTCTTAGATTTTCTAATTGTAGGCTCCTTTTTGCTATTCATGGGTTGTTCAAATGTCACCTTTGTAGAGGGCTTCCCTGATGACCTAGTTTACAATAGCTCTCCCACTGATATTTTCTTGTTTCTGGTATTCTTGTTTTTGATATTTCTTGTTTCTGTTCTTTATTTATTGTTTGTCCCTCTTAGAATGTAAACTACTACATGAGAAGGTCCTCATTTATCTCATTTACTTCTGTTTTCCCAGGACCTGTAATTTTGATTGACATATAGGAAACATTCAGTTAATATTTGTTGATGTTAAGTAAATGGTTGCTCTCTTATTAAGTCAAATGTATTTTTGATGTTGCTACCATACCTTGGAAGTTAGAACTTCTCAAATGGCATGCATCTGACTTCCTGTGGTTATGTTTGTGTGTTTATGGAATTTAGTCAGGAAAATAATATCTGGTTGTTCCTTTCAAGGAGTTCATTGCCTAATGAAGTAAAACAGATGATAAACTATTACATGTTCTATGATAGAGTGAAGACAAAGTAGAGAACACATAATGGGTACCCAATCTACACTTACATGGCAGGGTTAGAAAAGGTACACTGGAGACCTAAAGTTCTTACCTATGTCTATTCTTCTCTTCTTCCAGATCTTCTGGGAAGAGGATATGGCCCATGTTCCTTAAAGCTAGTCATGGCCTTGTGATTAGTTATAGCCAATGCACTGTGGATAGAAGTGGTGCTCTTCTGGGCCAAAGTAGTTACGAAATGGTACATTGTGCTCCAGATCTTTTTTGCCCTATTATGGTAATCTGGGTGTGGCATGTTAAGATGACCAAGTCACAAGGAGATAGGACTGGCATTTACCCTAGGGAGGGAGCTACTTTGGAGAGCTACCAGACTTACAGTGGACTTTGCATAAGTAAGAAATAAATTTTTGTGGTGTGAGCCTCTGAAATTTCAGGGTTAAGCTGCTACCTGGCCATAACAAGTCTATTCTGAGTAATACAGAAAACAGTGAGGAGGTAACCTCTGAACTGAGTTTTGAAGGGCCAGGAAATGAAAGAACAGAATCTGTTTGTCAGGGATTCTTCCTTTCCTTCTTGCCTGGGAAGAACCTGAACTCTTAAAAGAGTAGGAGCAAACTTAGAGATAAAAGTTGGTTAGTAGTCCAGATTTTAAGGAAGTATTAGAGTCCACTAAGTGTCAGATATGTCAGAAAAACACACCATAAAATCCTGATATTCTAGGGCCTTGGTAGGCAGATTGTGGACAGCGCTCTATCAGCAGTCCCCAACTTGTCCGATTTAAAGCCTATTGTGTTCACTCTGCTTTTGCAAATGCATTTCTTCTTACTAAGAATGACAGCATGTAATAGCAGTTGACAGAGATGACCAAAATAAAACACTTTACCCTTTGTAATGTGTACATCACAAAGAAATGCTTTTAATCTTTAAATGTGCTCATTTTTTAATGATTTTTATGGGTGCCAAGTCACTCTTGTTGAGTTTAATGGTAATTTCATGTCTTATGATTTTCAAAAACAATTTTCAGAGTTTTTCACTGTTAGAAGTATATGGAAATGACTAGTTTTTACACAAACATCAATTTAGTTTATGTATTTTATAAAGAATTCTCAAACAGCAGTTTGTTCTTATTTACAAATGGTCTCTCCCTTTTTGCTGTATGAGTTGTGTTTTATGAAGCAACAACCATGATGTGAGAAAGAGTCTTGTCTGATCAGAGGCAGAATTAACATTACTTGAAAGAGCAGCCTTCTTTCTGTGTACTCAAGTTAATTGATACAGTAATTTAATCATTGAGCCGCTGCTCACATTTCATGTTTAAGTTACTTACACTTGATTTTATTTTATTTTTTTAGAATGTCTAGGCTGATGAGGATTTAAATGGATTTGTAGCATTTAAAAATGTCCTCAAAACTGATTGCAGCATGACATTCATCAGATTCTGTATTCAGTTTTAGTTTAGCTATTTTGAAGCTGTCAGATGAAAAAAAATCTAAATTTAATATTCTGCAACAGATTTTTTCCATCATCATACTAAAGCCCAGAGGAACACAATATATTTTTTTTCGTTTTAGTCTTCTATTTTTCCTTAGGATATTTTTGACCCCAGATACTTTTTCCTTTAAATTTGACTGAACTGTGATCATGGCTCTGACCTCTAGCCTTGAAAGAAGAGGAGTTATGCCTCTCAGGAGCGATGCCTCAGGCACTTTGCAAATCGGCTGGCAGGGATTATTTCCCAGGCTGTGAAACGATGACCTTCTACAGAGAGTGAATGTCTGCAGTGCACGTAAATTCCTTCAGCCATGATTGAGAGCCTTAGGCTTGTTACCTGCTCTATGAATCAGAGTCCATTCTATCTTTATGGAAGATGGGTAATTTAGTGCTATATTTAAAGCCACATGTTATGTGCTCACATGTCAGTTAATTTATTGCTGGAGGTGAATATATTCTTTTTTTTTGAGCCCTATATAGGGTTAGTTCAGAAGTAAATCTGGAGTTTTGGAATGAAAAACTGGGATAATTTTACTATGATTAGAGGGCACCTATCCCGTTATTTCTTAACAAAGTGCCCCAGCAGTGCTCTGTCCGCTGTCTCCAACATGTCTGATTTCAATCTCTCAAAGAGGATTTCTGTTGCCTCCTAAGCTGTCATTACAACAATAATATAATGCTGTTTGCTTCAATATTCTCAGAATACGTTAAAAAGAGGAATGAAATTTAAAATGATTAATAAATACTTTTTGAATCTGTGGGATGGCATTTTGTTTTTATTCTCTGAACTGTCAGTCTTCTTTTTTTTTTTTTTTTTTTACGGTACGCGGGCCTCTCACTGTTGTGGCCTCTCCCGTTGCGGAGCACAGGCTCCAGACGCGCAGGCTCAGCGGCCATGGCTCACGGGCCCAGCCGCTCCGCGGCACGTGGGATCCTCCCGGACCGGGGCACGAACCCGCGTCCCCTGCACCGGCAGGCGGACTCTCAACCACTGCGCCACCAGGGAAGCCCTGAACTGTCGGTCTTAATACAGTAAATTTCCAGAGTTTATATATTTTTAGGATAGAAAACTGATTTTCAATATTGGTAATTTTAACATTAATGCTTAACACATTAATGTTAAAAATACATTCTGTATTTTAAGTTTTTGTGAAAAATCCTGAGAATCCACTTATTGCCACTGTACAGTCTAGCCAGTTCCAATATAAATATGACCAACAGAATTGTGGGAAAGCTACAGTAATTTAAGAGAGAAGCTATGCCACTGAAGGCCATGTGAAATACTTAGAAAGCAGGATAAGAAACTATTACAAAATGCCACTAGGGATAGCTCTTATAATATCCCATTTTGTCCTAGTTAAAAAGTTATCTGCTATGGGTGAAAATATCTCCAGTTTAAATCACAGGGAACTTTACTGGTGACAGGACCATCAATGTGATACATCTTAGGTAAGACCAGGCACTTTGATCTGAAATAAAATTTGAACATTAATTCATTCGTTCAAAAATAAGGAGTTCTTAAAATGTTGATGGAGAATAGTACTTAATGAAGATCAGTTATGCAAAATTTAGCTAATTTTGTTAAATCCAACTTTAAACCCCCAATGGATAAAGCTTAACTTATTTAGGTTATATCTCATCATTCATTCTCTTTTGCATGGTTTCTGGTTTTCTTAGCAAACTAAATCTGTGATATATTTGGATGCAGATTTATTTAAAAGTCCCTGGCCTATGGAATCTGGTAAAGCTGAAAGGGAAAACAGAAACACAATACTATCTTTGTTCCATCACTATGGGATGGCATGGGATAATCAGATACTGATCTAAACATCTTAGTTTAATATCGGGCAGTATCTTTCACCCTCACCTTTGCCACCCTCTCCTTCCTCCCCTTTCTCCCATCTTCTGTGATCAAGATTTTAATTTAGCATACGTGAGAAAAAATTGTAGTGAAATAACTAGGACAGTGATTATATTGCTTTTCATATGTTGGTCCTAGTCCTGAAATCAGAATACAATTTCATCTTTGAGTTTTAATGACCTCAAATAGGATAGGAGTACTTTATACCTTGATTTGTAAGCCTACTTTTGGAAGAATGTATAAATTGTCTTTATGGAATTGTGTAGCACCGAAATGTAATGAATGATGTAAGTCAATCTGATTTATACTTTACAATCTTTTTTCTTATAAGCAGCCTCTGCCTCCTCCTTGGCATTCCCACTGTGCCACCATCCTTGTTTAAGATCTTCTCACTGGGATTACTACAGAGGCTTCACAAGTGCTCTTCTTGTCTCATATCTCTTCTTCTAATTTATCTCCTAGAATACAGCGAAAAGAGTGATCTTTTAAATGCAGTTGTTCATTTGCTTTAAGTACTTTATTACTATGCATCACCTTCAGGACAATATAGATTATGAGGTTCTTTCTTTTTATTTAATTGCAATACCATCAATTACATTTTTTGGAAGACATATATCTAGAATATGTTTATTTATAAATTATACACATGTACAAGGTTTACCATTCTAAAATATTGTATACAGTATATAATATGTACAAAAACAGAATTTTGGAAAAAGGAGGTGGTAAGAGTAATTGTAAAAGAAGCTCTCATTTTTTCTTCTTGTACTCTTGTATTTGTCTTGTGTACCCAACTTTGGAGAACTCCACTACTCCCTTACTTTTTACCTACCCTAGATCCATAAGTAAATAATTACAGGAGCTGTGGCATGTCACCTCCTTCTATTTCTTCTGTTAGAAACACCTGCCTCACCCTACCTCCTCACTCATCAGCCTGTTCTTGAGTAGTTACTACTTGATTTTCAGAACTAAGTTCATGTATCACTGTCTCATGGCAACCAAATTATATCCCCTTGTCTGGTTCCAGAGCACTCTGAATAAACCTTTTTCATAATATTTTATAGTATAGGTATTTCTTTTTTTCTAACGTTCAAAAGATTAGGGGCTCCTTTGGGGAACAACTGTCTTGTCCATCTTTTCATCCTTAGAGGCAACCATAATGCCTGGCACGTGTTATACCCATAATGCCTGGCACGAAGTTAAATGAATTCATGAATGAACCAGGAAGGAAGGAAAGAAGAAAGGAATGAAGAGACAGAGAGAGAGAGAGGGCAGGAGGGAGGGAGGGAAGAATTAACGGGTGTGTTTGAGATAAAGCAGTCTATTACTGGTAGAAGGAGAATTTTAACCGATTTCTTCATTGTTTCCTGATGGTCATTGATAAATATTTAGGGAAGGTAATTTTGCATTATTTAAGGTGAGAAATTCTGTTTATTATATTTAAATATTGCTATGTAAATGCTCTCACTTTTCTCTAGGTCCGGAATAGTCACCTGGTAACTTTTTTCTACTGAAAGCTTCGTTTTTATCCTTTAAAAAAAATGTCCTGTTTTATATAATGCCATAGGACTAGCACAGGTATGTAAAATATTGAAGTGCTTAAAGTTCCTTTTGAAATGAGTGTGGGGATAGAGTGGATCATAGGAAACAGGTTATGGATAAGGATAATGTATTTTGATGATATTCAAATTCATTCAGCAAAGACCAAATAAGTCAGAGCAGATTTGCTGGTTCATCAGTTGTGCTCCTTCTGCATCCTTATTAGTAAACTGTAACACATTTTACAAAGACCCATCATTTCCTACAGGGCACAGCTCTAGGTTAAGCCTAAAAAGCAACTTTCATTATAGATCGTTCATTGAAAGCAGAGTGAAGCAATTACAGTATCTCTTTGAAGAGGTATATTGGCCAAAGACTACTTGGGATAGTGCATTATACTGGATTAGTTATTTAATACTTTGACTATTATTGAAACTTGGAAATGTGTGTAGATGCCCTCTTGGGCTTATTGATATTGTTAGAAAAGCAACATATATTCTGGAAAAAGAAGGTATATGATCCTGAGCAGCCTTCTTGAAAGCTAAAATGTAGTAATTTCCCAGTTGGTGTATGTTTTATGAAGTTTACAGTACCAAGGAAAGTTGTTTTGAGTAATCATTTTTCTGTGACACATTGATAAAACCAAATTTCTATTCTCTTGATAACTTGTCTTTGAGCAAATTTAGATGTAAAAATATAGGGGTTCTTCTTTTATATTTAATCTGTCTGAATTTTCTCATTTGAAAAATTGGAATAAAATGCATAAGATCTTTTTCATAATGGTCCAATCATAAAAATTCTGTTTCATTTAGGCAAATTAGTTCTTCTAAAGAGTCAAATAGTCTCCTTGGAAATGGTTGGCTCTTTTCTCTTGAAAGTAATGGATTTTTGTCACCTTTCTCTGATATTGAGGACAGGGTTATGTTTTTAAATTCTTTAAATTTAAAGGCTCTGAGTTATTTGAATATGTCAAATCTGAGTTATTTAAATTAAACTGAATCTTATGATTCTTACTTGAAGGTTTCGAATATAATTTAAAATTTGGAAAAACAGTTTCTTGCAACTAGGGAATGATTTCTCAAATCGCGAGTTCAAATTTCTCTGTTTAAATGGCATATCTCCTTTATACAAGTAATAGCTTGCAAGAAATTGTCATTAGCATTCGAATCTAAGTCTAAGGTGTGTTTCTTTCACTGGTATTTGCAGAGTTGTTATACATTTACACAGGTCATTCCATGGGACTTTTTCTTTTACATTGCCATCTTTACAGATTCATTCTCAAAAAGATACAATAAGTGTATGCTATAAATACAATCTGGGGTGTTTTCTTGTGGACTACTGTGCTGTATCAAAGATCTGTTCTAGATGCAATAGCTGTTATTTTTAGTGTTACAGCTACTATACATTTATTTGTTCTTGATCTTAACTTTTCCAGTTTACCTTTCCATTACCAAGGACACAGTCTAGTTCACAGGTTAAAATTTCTCAGCCCCATTAATGAAACAAAAGTGGATTTTTCCAAGTTGATTCATCAGTAATGATGGAAGAAATAAATTGTAGCAATGGAAGTAATGGATTTAGATGAACACATTTATATTAGTTGATGAATCACATGATTTCTGCCAATATGAAACCTCAATAATTCAAGTGAATGGGGTTATTTAAAAGACATTCCTAATGTGTACTAATGAAAAAATAGTTTATTATTTTCTTGGCACTACTACATTTCATTTCTTTCCCAAATTCTTTTTACTTCACTTGTATAAGTATGATAATACTTGGTTGAAGTGGAGGTTAATTTAATACTACCTGCCTAGGTTCAAAACCTGGCTCTGTTACTTTGAGCTGTGCCTTTGGACCAGTTGCTTAATCTGTGCCTCAGTTACCTTATCTGAATAATGGATTGATTAATAGTAACTTCCTCATAAAATTTTTATAAGAATTAAATGAGTAAATGTGAAAAAGCTTAAGAAATATTGGCATATGTAACTTAAAACACATTGGGGTTATTCCTTAATCTCTTTTTTGTTAAGACATTACATTATTTTTGTACTTGGAATGGAGAGTGTTTATCAAATGATCACGTAGAATAAAAAAGTGAATTGTATGAGAAAGCTCTCTCATTAATACAGCTTATTGTGGTTAAATGGTGGGGTTAGTGGAGAAGTAGAAGGAGTCTCCAACACTACTTGATTCTTCAACAATTTAATCTTCATATTAAGGTTTATGGAAACTATATGTAACTATTCTGCTTCTTTTATTGTGACCATGTGGCCTTTCTTTTAGTTTAAGCAAAGAGTTACAGCATCATTTGGATCCTACTCTATGCAGTTCGCGTAGATTATTCTCCTTGTTTTTCTAAGCCTTTCTACTGGCTTAGAGGGGTTGAATGACTTCCCTAAGGTCACACAGCTAATCTTAGTGGCAGAATGTGTAGAATTAGCTTCATATTTAATTTTATATTTATTTGATAACTATTTCCAGTTATCAAAACTATATTGAATAAGGTATACTTTTTTTCAGAAAAAGATACTTAAAGCAGAATTAATTCCTGGATCATATAAGACCTAAGGTATTATAAAATTACCAATAAAATAAGAGTGCTGTTAACAATGCTTTTGGTCTGTACTATTTGGAAGAATCAGAATCCTTGGAATCAAGGTTTCATAATTATGGAAGGAGAATATAAAATTTTGTTAAAACTTTTTCTCAAATGATATAATGTTTTGAAAAGTCTTAGGATAGTCACAGTTTTTAGTAAAGTATATATGCTAAAATTAGAATATCTGAAATATATTTTAAGAAGAAATATATCTTTTTGATAAATCTGTTGGCAATTCTTAGAAACATGGATAAAGTAATAAATCTATTCTTTGGTAAGTATTATGTATAAAGAGGCTTAAAATCATCAACACTTTGGTAGCTTGAAAACTAAAAGGACTTATTTTATTTATTTATTTATTTATTTATTTTAATGTTTTTTTTTTTATTTTACAAATTTAATCAGTTATACATATACATATGTTCCCATATCCCCTCCCTTTTGCGTCTCCCTCCCACCCTCCCTATCCCACCCCTCCAGGCAGTCACAAAGAACCGAGCTGATCTCCCTGTGCTATGCGGCTGCTTCCCACTAGCTATCTACCTTATGTTTGGTAGTGTATATATGTCCATGCCGCTCTTTCACTTTGTCACAACTTACCCTTCCCCCTCCCCATATCCTCAAGTCCATGCTCTAGTAGGTCTGTGTCTTTATTCCTGTCTTACTCCTAGGTTCTTGATGACATTTTTTTTTCTTAAATTCCATATATATGTGTCAGCATACAGTATTTGTCTTTCTCTTTCTGACTTACTTCACTCTGTATGACAGACTCTAGGTCCATCCACCTCATTACAAATAGCTCAATTTCATTTCTTTTTATGGCTGAGTAATATTCCATTGTATATATGTGCCACATCTTCTTTATCCATTCATCCGATGATGGACACTTAGGTTGTTTCCATTTCCGGGCTATTGTAAATAGGGCTGCTATGAACATTTTGGTACATGTCTCTTTTTGAATTATGGTTTTCTCAGGGTATATGCCCAGTAGTGGGATTGCTGGGTCATATGGTAGTTCTATTTGTAGTTTTTTAAGGAACCTCCATACCGTTCTCCATAGTGGCTGTACCAATTCACATTCCCACCAGCAGTGCAAGAGTGTTCCCTTTTTTCCACACCCTCTCCAGCATTTATTGTTTCTAGATTTTTTGATGATGGCCATTCTGACTGGTGTGAGATGATATCTCATTGTAGTTTTGATTTGCATTTCTCTAATGAGTAAAGATGTTGAGCATCCTTTCATGTGTTTGTTGGCAGTCTGTATATCTTCTGTGGAGAAATGTCTATTTAGGTCTTCTGCCCATTTTTGGATTGGGTTGTTTGTTTTTTTGCTATTGAGCTGCATGAGCTGCTTATAAATTTTGGAGATTAATCCTTTGTCAGTTGCTTCATTTGCAAATATTTTCTCCCATTCTGAGGGTTGTCTTTTGGTCTTGTTTATGGTTTCCTTTGCTGTGCAAAAGCTTTTAAGTTTCATTAGGTCCCATGTGTTTATTTTTGTCTTTATTTCCATTTCTCTAGGAGGTGGGTCAAAAAGGATCTTGCTGTGATTTATGTCATAGAGTGTTCTGCCTATGTTTTCCTCTAGGAGTTTGATAGTGTCTGGCCTTACATTTAGGTCTTTAATCCATTTTGAGCTTATTTTTGTGTATGGTGTTAGGGAGTGATCTAATCTCATACTTTTACATGTCCCTGTCCAGTTTTCCCAGCACCACTTATTGAAGAGACTGTCCTTTCTCCACTGTACATTCCTGCCTCCTTTATCAAAGATAAGGTGACCATATGTCCGTGGGTTTATCTCTGGGCTTTCTATCCTGTTCCATTGATCTATCTTTCTGTTTTTGTGCCAGTACCATACTGTCTTGATTACTGTAGCTTTGTAGTATAGTCTGAAGTCAGGGAGCCTGATTCCTCCAGCTCCATTTTTCGTTCTCAAGATTGCTTTGGCTATTCGGGGTCTTTTGTGTTTCCATACAAATTGTGAAATTTTTTGTTCTAGCTCTGTGAAAAATGCCATTGGTAGTTTGATAGGTATTGCATTGAATCTGTAGATTGCTTTGGGTAGTAGAGTCATTTTCACAATGTTGATTCTTCCAATCCAAGAACATGGTACATCTCTCCATCTATTTGTATCATCTTTAATTTCTTTCATCAGTGTCTTATAATTTTCTGCATACAGGTCTTTTGTCTCCTTAGGTAGGTTTATTCCTAGATATTTTATTCTTTTTGTTGCAATGGTAAATGGGAGTGTTTCCTTGATTTCACTTTCAGATTTTTCATCATTAGTATATAGGAATGCCAGAGATTTCTGTGCATTAATTTTGTATCCTGCAACTTTACCAAATTCATTGATTAGCTCTAGTAGTTTTCTGGTAGCATCTTTAGGATTCTCTATGTATAGTATCATGTCATCTGCAAACAGTGACAGCTTTACTTCTTCTTTTCCCATTTGGATTCCTTTTATTTCCTTTTCTTCTCTGATTGCTGTGGCTAAAACTTTCAAAACTATGTTGAATAAGAGTGGTGAGAGTGGGCAACCTTGTCTTGTTCCTGATCTTAGTGGAAATGGTTTCAATTTTTCACCATTGAGGACGATGTTGGCTGTGGGTTTGTCATATATGGCCTTTATTATGTTGAGGAAAGTTCCCTGTATGCCTACTATCTGCAGGGTTTTTATCATAAATGGGTGTTGAATTTTGTCAAAAGCTTTCTCTGCATCTATTGAGATGATCATATGGTTTTTCTCCTTCAGTTTGTTAATATGGTGTATCACGTTGATTGATTTGTGTATATTGAAGAATCCTTGCATTCCTGGAATAAACCCCACTTGATCATGGTGTATGATCCTTTTAATGTGCTGTTGGATTCTGTTTGCTAGTATTTTGTTGAGGATTTTTGCATCTATGTTCATCTGTGATATTGGCCTGTAGTTTTCTTTCTTTGTGACATCCTTGTCTGGTTTTGGTATCAAGGTGATGGTGGCCTCGTAGAATGAGTTTGGGAGTGTTCCTCCCTCTGCTATATTTTGGAAGAGTTTGAGAAGGATAGGTGTTAGATCTTCTCTAAATGCTTGATAGAATTCGCCTGTGAAGCCATCTGGTCCTGGGCTTTTGTTTGTTGGAAGATTTTTGATCACAGTTTCAATTTCAGTGCTTGTGATTGGTCTGTTCATATTTTCTATTTCTTCCTGATTCAGTCTTGGCAGGTTGTGCATTTCTAAGAATTTGTCCATTTCTTCCAGGTTGTCCATTTTATTGGCATAGAGTTGCTTATAGTAATCTCTCATGATCTTTTGTATTTCTGCAGTGTCAGTTGTTACTTCTCCTTTTTCATTTCTAATTCTATTGATTTGAGTCTTCTCCCTTTTTTTCTTGATGAGTCTGGCTAATGGTTTATCAATTTTGTTTATCTTCTCAAAAAACCAGCTTTTAGTTTTATTGATCTTTGCTATCGTTTCCTTCATTTCTTTTTCATTTATTTCTGATCTGATTTTTATGATTTCTTTCCTTCTGCTAACTTTGGGATGTTTTTGTTCTTCTTTCTCTAATTGCTTTAGGTGCAAGGTTAGGTTGTTTATTCGAGATATTTCCTGTTTCTTAAGGTGGGATTGTATTGCCATAAACTTCCCTCTTAGAACTGCTTTTGCTGCATCCCATAGGTTTTGGGTCGTCGTGTCTCCATTGTCATTTGTTTCTAGGTATTTTTTAATTTCCTCTTTGATTTCTTCAGTGATCACTTCGTTATTAAGTAGTGTATTGTTTAGCCTCCATGTGTTTGTATGTTTTACAGCTCTTTTCCTGTAATTGATATCTAGTCTCATAGCATTGTGGTCGGAAAAGATACTTGATACAATTTCAATTTTCTTAAATTTACCAAGGCTTGATTTGTGACCCAAGATATGATCTATCCTGGAGAATGTTCCATGAGCACTTGAGAAAAATGTGTATTCTGTTGTTTTTGGATGGAATGTCCTATAAATATCAGGTAAGTCCATCTTGTTTAATGTATCATTTCAAGCTTGTGTTTCCTTATTTATTTTCATTTTGGATGACCTGTCCATTGGTGAAAGTGGGGTGTTAAAGTCCCCTACTATGATTGTGTTACTGTCGATTTCTCCTTTTATGGCTGTTAATATTTCCCTTATGTATTGGGGTGCTCCTATGTTTGGTGCATAAATATTTACAATTGTTATATCTTCTTCTTGGATCGATCCCTTGATCATTATGTAGTGTCCTTCTTTGTCTCTTCTAGTAGTCTTTATTTTAAAGTCTATTTTGTCTGATATGAGAATTGCTACTCCAGCTTTCTTTTGGTTTCCATTTGCATGGAATATCTTTTTCCATCCCCTTACTTTCGGTCTGTATGTGTCTCTAGGTCTGAAGTGGGTCTCTTGTAGACAGCATATATATGGGTCTTGTTTTTGTATCCATTCAGCCAGTCTGTGTCTTTTGGTGGGAGCATTTAGTCCATTTACATTTAAGGTAATTATTGATATGTATGTTCCTATTCCCATTTTCTTAATTGTTTTGGGTTCGTTATTGTAGTTCTTTTCCTTCTGTTGTGTTTCTTGCCTAGAGAAGTTCCTTTAGCATTTGTTGTAAAGCTGGTTTGGTGGTGCTGAACTCTCTCAGCTTTTGCTTGTCTGTAAACGTTTTAATTTCTCCATCAAATCTGAATGAGATCCTTGCTGGGTAGAGTAATCTTGGTTGCAGGTTTTTCTCCTTCATCACTTTAATTATGTCCTGCCACTCCCTTCTGGCTTGTAGAGTTTCTGCTGAGAGATCAGCTGTTATCCTGATGGGGATTCCCTTGTGTGTTATTTGTTGTTTTTGCCTTGCTGCTTTTAATATGATTTCTTTGTGTTTAATTTTTGACAGTTTGATTAATATGTGTCTTGGTGTATTTCTCCTTGGATTTATTCTGTATGGGACTCTCTGTGCCTCCTGGACTTGATTAACTATTTCCTTTCCCATATTAGGGAAGTTTTCAACTATAATCTCTTCAAATATTTTCTCAGTCCCTTTCTTTTTCTCTTCTTCTTCTGGAACCCCTATAATTCGAATGTTGGTGTGTTTAATGTTGTCCCAGAGGTCTCTGAGACTGTCCTCTGTTCTTTTCATTCTTTTTTCTTTATTTTGCTGTGCAGCAGTTATTTCCACTATTTTATCTTCCACCTCACTTATCCGTTCTTCTGCCTCAGTCATTCTGCTATTGATCCCATCTAGAGTATTTTTTATTTCATGTATTGTGGTTTTAATCGATGCTTGATTCATCTTTAGTTCTTCTAGGTCCTTGTTAACTGTTTCTTGCATTTTGTCTATTCTATTTCCAAGATTTTGGATCATCTTTACCATCATTATTCTGAATTCTTTTTCAGGTAGACTGCCTATTACCTCTTCATTTGTTAGGTCTGGTGGGTTTTTATCTTGCTCCTTCTCCTGCTGTGTGTTTTTCTGTCTTCTCATTTTGCTTATGTTACTGTGTTTGGGGTCTCCTTTTTGCAGGCTGCAGGTTCGTAGTTCCCGTTGTTTTTGGTGTCTGTCCCCAGTGGCTAAGGTTGGTTTAGTGGGTTGTGTAGGCTTCTTGGTGGAGGGGACTACTGCCTGTGTTCTGGTGGATGAGGCTGGATCTTGTCTTTCTGGTGGGCAGGTCCACGTCTGGTGGTGTGTTTTGGGGTGTCTGCGGACTTTTTATGATTTTAGGCCACCTCTCTGCTAATGGGTGGCGTTGTTTTCCTGTCTTGCTAGTTGTGAGGCATAGGGTGTCCAGCACTGTAGCTTGCTGGTCATTGAGTGAAGCTGGGTGCTGGTGTTGAGACGGAGATCTCTGGAAGATTTTCGCCGTTTGATATTATGTGGAGCTGGGAGGTCTCTTGTGGACCAGTGTCCTGAAGTTGGCTCTCCCACCTCAGAGGCACAGCACTGACTCCTGGCTCCTCAATTTGGGATGATTTGTTGTCTATTCATGTATTCCACAGATGCAGGGTACATCAAGTTGATTGTGGAGCTTTAATCCGCTGCTTCTGAGGCTGCTGGGAGAGGTTTCCCTTTCTCTTCTTTGTTCTCACAGCTCCTGGGTCTCAGCTTTGGATTTGGCCCCGCCTCTGCGTGTAGGTCGCTGGAGGGCGTCTGTTCTTCGCTCAGACAGGACAGGGTTAAAGGAGCAGCCTCTTCGGGGACTGTGGCTCACTCAGGCCTGGCGGGAGGGAGGGGGACAGAGTGCGGGGCGAGCCTGCAGCGGCAGAGGTCGGCGTGACGTTGCACCAGCCCGAGGCGCGCCGTGCGTTCTCCCAGGGAAGCCGCCCCTGGATCCCGGGACCCCGGCAGTGGCAGGCTGCACAGGCTCCCGGAAGGGCGGTGTGGACAGTGACCTGCGCTCGCACACAGGCTTCTTGGCGGCGGCAGCAGCAGCCCCAGCGTCCCGCGCCCGTCTCTGGGCTCCGCGCTTTCAGCCGCGACTCGCGCCCGTCTCTGGAGCTCCTTTACGCGGCGCTCTTAATCCCCTCTCCTCGCACACCAGGAAACCAAGAGGGAAGAAAAAGTCTGTTGCCTCTTCGGCAGCTCCAGAGTTTTCCCGGATTCCCTCCCGGCTAGCTGTGGCACATTAGCCCCCTTCAGGCTGAGTTCTCGCCGCCTGCCCCAGTCCTCTCCCTGCGCTCTGACCGAAGCCCGAGCCTCAGCTCCAGCGCCGCCCGCCCCGGCGGGGGAGCAGACAATCCTCTCGGGCTGCTGAGTGCCGCTCGGCACCGCTCCTCTGTGCGGGAATCTCTCCGCTTTGCCCTACCCAGGTATGTGGGGAGTTTCTTGCCTTTTGGGAGGTCTGGGGTCTTCTGCCAGCGTTCAGTAGGTGTTCTGTAGGAGTTGTTCCACGTGTAGCTGTATTTCTGGTGTATCCGTGGGGAGGAAGGTGATCTCCGCGTCTTACTCTTCCGCCATCTTACCCGGAAGTCTCAGGACTTATTTTAAATACGAGCTTTTTGGGCCTCCCTGGTGGCGCAAGTGGTTAAGAGTCCGCCTGCCGATGCAGGGGATACGGGTTCGTGCCCCGGTCTGGGAGGATCCCATATGCCGCGGAGCGGCTGGGCCCGTGAGCCATGGCCGCTGGGCCTGCGCATCCGGAGCCTGTGCTCCGCAACGGGAGAGGCCACAACAGTGAGAGGCCCACATACCACAAAAAGAAAAAAATAATAAATAAATAAATACGAGCTTTTAGCAACATTTAAATGAACGTCAGAATTAAATATTTACCTTCTTACCCATTGGCTTTATTTATAATGAGAGTCTGTTTGAGACGTACACCAGCAGCTTTTGCCAGGTTATACTGTGGTACCAGTCAACTCCTAAATTTCAGTGACTAGCAACAGTATAGATTTATTTCTTGTTTGTGTTACATGTCTATTGCAGGTTGACATGTAGTACATCCTCACATTATTGTAATAGAGCCTCACATTGTTGTTTTTTCCTGTTTGGTCAGAGAGAAAGGAAAGCTTGAAACTGCAAGATGGCATTCAGGTTTCTGCTTGGCAATGGCACAAGTTCCTTAGGCTTACTTTGGATTGGCCAAAGCAAGTTCCATGGCCAGGCCTGAGATTGTGGTGGCAGGAATTATATTTCTTACATAAGGAGAGTCATAAGAGAGGGAACTTATAAGGAGGAGTGAATACTTTGAATAAATAATATAATCGACCACAGGAACCATTGTAATTCCTATGTGTGGACTCTGCTCAAGGTAAATATCAATATTAAAGTTTGCTATAGAGAGTGATTATGTCTACAATTGTACTTCATGGGCAGCATCTACATCTTTCAGTTTTTAAAATTTTTGGCTGGGTTCTAATTTTTGTTGTTGTATCAAAAATATCCAAGAATCTTCTGTATTAACGACTTGTTGGAGTCAAGGCTTTTGGCTTCAAGAAACAGAATCCCATAGCAAACTAGTGTGAGTTCAGTGGGGGAAGGGGGTTATATGGGTACAGGAGAGGTCACGGAACCTATAGGCAGGAAGTACTCCTGGGCTCATGTGGGACTAGAAAGCTGTCAGGCATTACTCCCTTTCTCTCTTTCTGTGTTTTCTTCTCTCCCCCACCCTTTTTAAAATCTGTACTTGCCTTTTCTTATTTTCTCTTTGCACATGGGCATTTCTCTCCGCTTTTCCATGCGTTTTGTACTCAATGGCAACCCCATAGCTGTTAAATTTACATGTTGCCACGTTACAAAACATCAGAGACTGAACTATCCTTTCTGAATCCCACTTCTGAACTTCAAGAAGAGAGAAGCACTCTCCTATAGTCTATGACCTTCTAGGATCATGGATTTTAAAATTCTATGGATGAGGGAATTGAGTGGGGAAATTCAGAGAAAGAGAGTTCAACAGACAACCCAAAAGCTGTCTATTATGCAAATGTTAGATTTCTTGGTAAAAAAATAAGCAGCTTTGAAATGAATTTTCTTTAGTTTTAATAATAAAATCCTCATGCATATGTTTTAAAGAAGTTCTCAGTTTTGGTTTTTTTAATGTTTGATAGACAGGGAAAATGGAAGCACACTGATAAAGCTTTAAAGTAACAGTTTTGAAGCTGTTAAATTGTAAAAGAAAAAAGTATTGGGTATACTTATGTTTTATACACTTTGTTCCTGTTTTACCCAAGAGGCTGTGTTAGGTCACTGCTCCAGTTGTATGACTAACCATCTCCCACAAGACCAAGGTTGCTCTAAATCAAGTTTCTCTAGAATGAGGAAAAAAACCCCGAAAGCCTCAGTATTCTTTAACAAAAAGTATCAGCCTTTCTTAGACTTTAAAAAATGTGTTAAATTTGTCTAATATAAGTTCAGTGTTCTCTTAAATTCCATGAAATTTAGCTGCACTGGTAAGGCAGATTAAGAATATCAACACATTATATTTTTTTCTCCAACTTTTTATTTAGAAAGTTTGTAAACCTAAGAAAGGTAGAAAGGATAGAAAAATGATTTCTCTTATATCCTTCAACTGGATTCACCAATTTTTGCTTATATCTTTGTACATGTATGCTTATTTCTTCATTTATTAGACATATCTACTCAATTAAAAAATCACTTAATTCTTCCTGGAAAAACTTTAATACTTTCACTTTTTTTGGTACTGCATCCCCTCTTTTTTGTCACATAATTAATGGTCTTGTAAAAAATATACTTCCATCTGACAGATGATTACTAGACTTATCATGGTGATCAGTTTGTAGTATATATAAATGTTGCATCACTATGTTGTACACCTGAAACTAACATTATATTGTATGACAAGTATACTTCAATAAAATGAATTAAAAATGTACCTCAATCAAATGTGACTAAAAAGGCTCAAGGGTCTTTTCAGTCATATACTATGTTCCTCTTTCATAGTAAGAGGCTTATTACAGTGTAGATATAACTTTATTGTCAGAAAAAACTTTATCGGTGGATTGCACACAAATTGTCTTTAAAATCTGTTTCGATGCTTGTTTTCCAGACCAATTTGTCCATGCTATTCCATTTATTTTTATTTCAATTTATATATGTTGGAAAATGATTTAGAGTCAACAGCAGGTGGCAGTACTAGCAAAGGTTGTGACTTTTTTGTATATGATCAGCTTGGAAAGAAATGTATCTTTCAAATCTACATGAGTAATACAATTAGTAAGGAAGCTTTAAATAGAGACTTAAATTTATTGCCAATTAATTTTATTTCAAGAATTATTTTAGGCATCGGTTAAAAATTGTAAGATGAATATGTTTAAAAATAATTGTTTAGAAACTAAATTTTGTTTTAATTTTGGGACCAAATAAGTCAGAAAATCCAGCTTATTTTTTCCTTGATTTTTTGCTTATAGAAACAAGAAAAAAAAATACTTACAATAGAAAGATTAGCTAGTCTGAATCCTGTTAAAGTTTTCAGGAAAAATGTCACAGCAACATCACTTATTTCTGTTGAAGAAAAGGTAGTTGTTTTGAAATTTTGTGGCAAACTTCAAGAAAGCTTTTTATAAAGCTAAAGTACTCTGGTTCAACAGGGTAACAAATTTTAGAAGGCCCAAATTGCTTTGGGCATTTGTGGAAATAGTTTATTTATTATTATTTGTTTATTTTTTTATTTTATTTTTTTTTTTGCTGTACGCGGGCCTCTCACTGCTGTGGCCCCTCCCGTTGCGGAGCACAGGCTCCGGACACACAGGCTCCGCGGCCATGGCTCGCGGGCCCAGCCGCTCCGCGGCATGTGGGATCCTCCGGGATCGGGGCACGAACCCGTGTCCCCTGCATCGGCAGGCGGACTCTCAACCACTGCGCCACCAGGGAGGCCCTATTTGTTTATTTTTAAATTAATTAATTTTTGGCTGCATTGAGTCTTCTTTGCTGTGCTCAGGCTTTCTCTAGTTGCAGCGAGCAGGGGCTACTCTTCATTGTAGTGTGTGGGCTTCTCATTGCAGTGGCTTCTCTTGGTGCAGAGCACGGGCTCTAGGCGCCCGGGCTTCAGTATTTGTGGCATGCGGGCTCAGTAGTTGTGGCGCACAGGCTTAGTTGCTCCGCAGAATGTGAGATCTTCCCGGACCAGGGCTCAAACCCATGTCCCCTGCTTTGGCAGGCGGATTCTTAACCACTGCACCACCAGGGAAGTCCTGTGGAAATAATTTAAAATATCCTCTTTAGTTGTGGTTTTTTTCATAGACCATAATTTTGTTTCATTTCTCTTCTTTTATTTTAAAGAAAAGGAACCTGGAAAAGAAAATAATTTGTTTTCACTGAGGTACCCTGTTTGGTTTTTCACAGTTTTTGTGTTATAATACTAGGAACAAAGAAGACTTTTGAGGATGATATATCAAAAACTGTTTACTGTTTCTTGGATTTTAAAAGATCTGTAACATGTGTTTGAATAACTTACATATTGCTTACTTAAACATTCATGTCTTTATATGTACGTGTGTCATCTAGACATTAGCTAACAGCAATTTCGTTGATTTCTGTTAATCTAATTTAACATAATAAGAACTTAAAACACTTAGAATAGAATCGAGAAATCATGTAGTTGATGGGATCATTGCTCAGATGGAGAAACTGAGGCCCAAGAGAGATTTCATTGAAGGAGACTTAAGGGTATGCAAAGACTTTGTTACATTGGTTCTTGCTTCTTAGGCAGACTCCAGAATGATTCAGTTGCAACTTATTATTTTATTTACTTATGCCCTCCAGATTCCTGTAGTTTTTTTTTGGGGGGGGCGGGGGCATGTGTGTGTGTGTGTGTGTGTGTGTATGAGAGAGAGAGATTCACTAGGTCCTATATTTTATTGTGAAGAAAATGATTTTAACAAATATTCTATCCCCTCCAAGAAGCACTTATTTTAGCCACTTAATTAACTGAATAGTCAACTTCATGCCCCCATTTGCTTGATGTGTAATTAAATGACTGTAATTAGATGAGTCTTTCTGAAGCTTAGTTTCAGTGCGTTTTGAGCTATACCCTGTATAGTGACAGCTATTATTATCACTGCATTTTAAGACAGATAAGGAGCAAAAAAATACCAAAATATTTAAGTTGCATTAAGATAAAGGGTAAGTCTTCAGGAGATTTGAGTAGGACAAAAAGAGTCTTAAGCATAATCACTAGTTTCCCAAGGAGCAGCTTTCTCTATGATAAAAAAAAGAACCAAACTTAAAATTTTTCTTCCAGCATTACATTAGAACTGGGAGATGAGATGGAAACATTCTAGACATTATATGTGGGATAAATCATTTTGAAATGGAAACACATTGCCTGTTCTCAATAAAACATTAATGATTTATTGAAGTTATTAGTTAATTCAAACATAATTTTTTGTACTTTTGAAATTTCGTTATGATTAAATTCTTAAGCACTACCCCTTTAAAAACTAGTATTTACATACAGTAGCTTTTTTTTTAAACATCTTTATTGGAGTATAATTGCTTTACAATGGTGTGTTAGTTTCTGCTTTATAACAAAGTGAATCAGCTATACATATACATATATCCCCATATCTCCTTGCTCTTGCGTCTCCCTCCCACCCTCCCTATCCCACCCCTCCAGGTGGTCACAAAGCATCGAGCTGATCTCCCTGTGCTATACAGTTGCTTCCCACTAGCTATCTATGTTACATTTGGTAGTGTATATACATCAATGCTACTCTCTCACTTCGTCCCAGCTTATGTTTCTCCCTCCCCGTGTCCTCAAGTCCATTCTCTATGTGTGCTGCTTTATTCCTGTCTTGCTCCTAGGTTCATCAGAACCTTTTTTTTTTTTTTAAGATTCCATATATATGTGTTAGCATACAATATTTGTTTTTCTTTCTGACTTACTTCACTCTGTATGACAGACTCTAGTTCCATCCACCTCACTACAAATAACTCGATTTTGTTTCTTTTTATGGCTGAGTAATATTCCATTGTATATATGTGCCACATCTTCTTTATCCATTTCATCTGTTGATGGACACTTAGGTTGCTTCCATGTCCTGGCTATTGTAAATAGTGCAATGGCTTTTTTTTTAAGGTTAGGCAAATTGTTGTTTCTTGTAAATTCTGCAGTCAAGTGCATAGCCAAGGTAAAGTTCCTTAAAAATGGAACTTAATCAAGTTTGGCCTGTGGTAATCTATGTTTTAAATTACAGCACATCTCATTCCAAATCAGTATAATGAATTGATTTGTAAACGTTTCAGGCAGGACTGCTTTCTTTGGATTTTATCTACTGAATGTGCACTGCAGTTAAAGCATCTTTTGTTTTTTTTAATGAATAGTCTGTGTTCTAGGCCTTTCATCGAGTTTAAACTGGGCTTAAAAGGCAGAAATGTATGGCTTTTTTTTTTGATTTTCCAAGTCATTTTATTAATCCAACCGTACAAAATTTTCCCCACCACATCTCTGCCACCCCCACTTCCTTCCAAAAAGCAGTGGAGCGAGAGGGAGAGAGGGACTGAGCAGACACGCCCCCCTGCAAGAGCCATCTTACCAAATGCAGAGATGGGGGAGACCACAAAAATAGCAACAGATAAGAGAGGGGCACACAGAACCACAAACACAACACAAAGCTCAGCATTGGGGGGTCTGCCATCTCTGCTGTTCCGCGGCAGGGAACACTGGAGGAGAGAGGCCCAGAGGCCGCTCCGTTCTTTCTCACAGCCTCAAAGGCTGCATGCTACACCTGGGCAGGCGAAAGAGTTCTGCAGTATACCTTTGTCTTCTCTTCACACGCTAGGGTCCCAGGAGGAGCGGGGGCAGGGGACCACCAGCCCTCTTGGGGCCACACCCCAAGCCTGCCTTCCCCACCCCACTGAGGAATGTGTGCACGAGCTGCAAGGAAGAGACAGCAGCTGTGAGGGGCTCCGATCAGGCCCCTGGCCCATCTCTGGCAGGCAGTGCTTAAAAAATAAAATAGAAACAAAGCCCAGTGCAGGACCCTGGCTGAGAGGAATGAGAACAGCTAGATCACCAGGCCAGAGAAGATACAAAGAATAGCAGGGAAAGAGAGAAACAAAAAACATTCAGGTTCTGGACTGCATTTTAGTACCATGGCAATGAAGGTCCTGCCGCCTCCCCACCCACAGGCTGTGACAGGGATCCTTTCATCAGGAGAAAAAATGAGGTGTAAGGGCTCTGCACCTTTTCAAGCTTTCCTTCAATCAAGCCAGGGAAGCAGGGAAGTAAGGGCACGAAAAGTTGAAGACCAGCGCTGCGACTAATGTGCAACAGATGGGGGGGTGTACAGCCAGAGTCCAGGCTTCCAGCACAGTCCAAACATCTAATATTCTGCTCTGTCAGACCACATATCCCAATTTTTAGCAAAAATATTGTCATTAGGGAAAAAGCACAAGAGAGTGTGAGAAAGGACCAGTGACTTTGGTATGAGGGAGATATGTCCTGACAGCATCTCTTACTGTCTTGAAGCCCCAAATCACCAAGCCACGTGGCCATAGCCACGTACTCTCCTGCTTCTTCAAGCTATTTGGTTCTCTGAGGGGGGAGGAGTTGGGTAGGTCTTGGAGGAGGCAAGGGGAAGGTAAGAAAAGGGGAAAATCTCCATTTATTCCCTAAAGCCGTTTCCCAGCACCCATGAAAGGGCTACTGCAGAGATGGGAAGAGACCCCCAACTCCTCTGGCCAGAAACCTTTAATACTGGACTCCAAAAACTAAGGCTGGGGCTGGGAGGCTAGATAGGAGTGTTAGGCACAGGTGTTGGGGGCATCCATCATCTGTAGAGGGGCACCTCTGCCCTTCAGATCTTCCTCTAGCCTCTTTTCTCTTGCAGCCTCACAGGGCCTGGCATCATCTGCCCACCAGGCAGGCTGAAGTTTTGACCCAGAGGCTGGTTGAAGGGTTGGCTGGGAAAGTTCATGTTGCCTGGGGGAGGGTAGCCAGGGCCCTGGGGGGGCATGTTGAAAGCAGGGCCCATGGGGTTGGGAGGGAAAGGGGGTGCTGTTGAGGAAGAAGCTGGGGGCCTCCTCCACCCCCAGTGCCACAGCCTGGGGGTACCTGGCCTGCCATGCACCCCTGTACACGGAAGCCCCCAAAGGGGACAGGACTGCCCAGGAATGGAGGGGCTGCGCCCCCCACCTTAGGGGCTCCGAAGTCATCCTCAGAAGGGTCGGATGCAACCAGGTGATCCACCATGGGAGTCGGGGGTGGTGCAACCACGGTCATGCTGGGTGGCTCAGGGGGCGGTGCCGGGCCGCCACCTCCCTCCAGCTTGTCCAGTGGGGGCGGCGCCGAAGCGGCCATGGAGTGGGGGACTGGGGCCAGCGGCGGCAGGGGACGGGTGCGCCCTGGGGTTGCACCCTGGTCCGGAACGGGAGACAGGGGCGGCGCAGGCCCCCGCACGGCAGCAAGCCGGAGGTGCGGGGAGGCGGGGGCGGCGAGCCCGGGCGTCAACTGCACGCTCGTCCAGCCTCGACGCCCGACCAGCGTCGCGGCCCGCAGAAATGTATGTTAAGGCAAAATTACGTGCATCCCTTCTTAGTCTTATAAATATTGAAGCTTTTTTGTTTTTCTCTTTTGGTGAGAAATAGAAGAGACAATAAAGCTGAATGCCCTGTACTTTAGTTCCCATTTCTTAGGATATTTTATTTCTGGAAAAAAAATTGAACTTACTGCCCTCAAATGCATTAATTGCCTGAATGCACAGTAAAATCCTTTATTTTTATAGCTGTGGTTATATTTAAATTCTGGTATATAGGAAAGAATAAAAAGGAACAAGGTAGTGGTTTAAATTTTGAGAAGTCTGGAAATATTTTGAGTATATATATAAGTGGAAAGAGCTGTAGGGAAAGATCAATTCAACTAACATTTACTGAGCACATATTACAGTGCCTTCTATGTGCCAGGCACTGGGTTAGTCACTTTATGGGTATCTTTCAGTTTCCCAACAATCCTGCAAGGTGTTTATCCCTCATTTACATATAAGGAAACTGCAAAATTAAGTGATTGAGCCTAGGATTAAAACACAGTTTTCCATAATGATGTTTTGGACTCCAAAAACATCATGTTGCTTCAGCACCTACTATTTTTCAGGTACTGGGCATGTAAAAATGAATCAAGGGAATTCCCTGGTGGTCCAGCGGTTGGCACTCCGTGCTTTCCCTGCCGAGGGCCTGGGTTCAGTCCCTGGTTGGGGAGCTAGGATCCCACAGGCTGCAAGGTGTGGCCAAAAAAAAAAAAGAAAAAAAATGAATCAAGTCAGTTCCTGCCTTCAAGGAATTCATATGGCAGTCAGTTGGGAGAGAGAGCCATTCAAACAAATATTTTATACTACCATATGATAAATCCCAGTGTATAATGATGTTCTACAGTAAGAGAGGGAATTATTTCTTATTTATTTATTTTATTGAAGTATAGTTGACTTACAATGTTATTAGCTTCTGGTGTACAGCAAAGTGATTCAGTTACATATGTATATTCTTTTTCATATTCTTTTCCATTATAGGTTATTACAAGATATTGAATATAGTTCCCTGTGCTATACAGTAGGACCTTGTTGTTTATCTATTTTGTATGCAGTAGTTTTTATCTGCGAATTCCAAACTCCTAATTTATCCCTCCCCTCCTTTTCCCCTTTGGTAACCATAAGTTTTTTTCTATGTCTGTGCCTCTATTTCTGTTTTGTAAATAAGTTCATTAGTATCATATTTTAGATTCCACATATAAGCGATACCATATGATATTTGTCATTCTCTCTCTGACTTAACTTCACTTGGTGTGCTAATCTCTAGGTCCATCCTTGTTGCTGTAAGTGGCATTGTTTCATTCTTTTTTTGTGGCTGATATATTCCATTGTATATATGTACCACATCTTCTTTATTCATTCATCTGTTGATGCACATTTAGGTTGCTTTCATGTCTTGGCTGTTGTAAATATTGCTGCTATGAACATTAGGGTGTGTGTATCTTTTCGAATTAGAATTTTAAGAGAGGGAATTATTTCTGATAAAGGGAGCTAAATGTGTAATCACTGAAATGTGAAAAGGTATAAGGCTGAAGAAGAGTAGTGTCCTGTGGCTGATTTTGAAGGGCCTGGAATTTTATGTTAAGTAGTTTAGGACATCTGGGTCACTCTGCTTTCAAACAACCCTTATTATTGGTTTTCTAAATGGTTGTTGATGCTAGTGGATTTAATTGTTTTATATCTTTGAATATACAATTAAATTATCAGACTTTTGTAGGACAGGATACATTTGAACACAAGTATTTGCAATACCCATTAACAAAGTATATCGTTTTTAAATTTTTTATTTTTAAAAATTAAAAATAAATATATTTATTTTTTTATTTTTAAAAATTAAAAATAAATATATTTATTTATTTTTGGCTGAGTTGGGTCTTCACTGCTGCTCATGGGCTTTCTCTTGTTGTGGCGAGTGGGGGGCTACTCTTCGTTGCAGTGTGCGGGCTTCTCATTGCAGTGGCTTCTCGTTGCAGAGCACGGGCTCTAGGTGTGCGGGCTTCAGTAGTTGTGGCACTCAGGCTCAGTAGTTGTGGCTCTCTGGGTCTAGAGCGCAGGCTCAGTAGTTGTGGCACATGGGCTTAGTTGCTCCATGGCATGTGGAATCTTCCTGGAGCAGGGCTCGAATCCCTGTCCCCTGCGTTGGCAGGTGGATTCTTAACCACTGTGCCATCAGGGAAGTCCAACAGAGCATATTGTTTTTTAAAAAAGATAGACATACCTGTAAAGTAGATTCCAGTTGTCAATGACTGTCATTGTGAAAGAATGCATACAAGAGGAGGTATTGATAGTGTTCACTTGGCAATTTCATATTTTGCAGTATTTATGAAATATGGACAGTGTATTTTAGACAACATACATGGTTTCATTGTCAGAGAGATGATGTGGGTTTTTAGATTCTTTGAAAGTATATTTGTAGATAAAGAATATTTTTACAACTGGCAATAACTTTAATGTTCTGAAGTATATATTTGCTGTCAGCACATCTGATACAGTGATTGAATTACATAGGAAACCTACAGATTGATATCTTGCAGGCATTGGTGATCTTTGTAAGTGCTATTATTTACTGTGAGAGATAAGTGCATTTTTCAGATGGACCACCCCAAATTGTATTTTTAAACTTCATTTGTAATTTGGGAATTGATACAAGCTTTACATATTTGGAGCATCATCCTATATGATATCTGACTTTAGCTTGGTGAAATTGTGTTTTCTGTCCCCTCAACTGTTATTCAGTTATGGGATTTCTTGCACTTTGGGTTAGTACTCGTCTGTGCCCTTAATAACAGTAGTTGTATTTTGAAACCAAAATTATTGATTTATAGATACATGTATAGGTTCTGACGTATTTTTCTGATAAAAACATGAATGTATTATAAGTTAGGAATTTAAAACCTATAGTCCTCAAGTTATACTTCAAGTTGAAAGTATCTTAAAATGTGTAGCTGTCACCCTGGAAAGAAAAAAATATATGGTAATTCAACAGTTCTTCTCATAAACACTTTAAAGAGTAGTTCCTCTGCCATATGTACAGTTTGAACAGTTGTTTCTTTTTCTTTTTTTTTTTTTTTTACCACAAAGCAGGTATACTTATCATTGGCAGCAGCATGAATTCAGAAGTAAAGCTTGCCGTTAAAGCTTTACACATTTTTCCTAAATGTTTTCTAAACATGAAACTATAACTGACAGAAAGAAGGAGATTTTAAGTCAGGAAAGGAACAAGCGGTCTTTGTTTTTATTATGTTTATCAAGTTAAATATAATAGAATGGTAACATTTGATCCTTAGGTTTTTTTAAAGATCTCTAGGTTAAAGGAATTTAATGTTTCCAAGACAACACGAGCCAAATGAGTTATAAAGTGTATGTGTGTGCGTGCGTGTGTGTGTTCTGTGTGTTTATGTGTGTGTGTATGTGTGTGTTACGTGTGTTTATCTTGCTATTGCAACTTCTTAATGAAGGACAGCCACATTTATGCTGTTATTTTTAGGATATTGTACTAAGTTAGAAGTCATATCCATGCTTTATATAAACAGGCCCAAACAGATTCTAAGTTGATTTCATCATGTCAGTGTCAGAAAATAAGAACTGTGATACCTAATGATGGCATTACTGTTGAATTGCTTTGTGCCTAGGAGGCAGAATCTTAAATTCTTATTAGCTTTTTAATATGTCAGACATAATTGGAAAGTATGGAGTGTTTCTAATTATTATCCTAGTAACCTCAACTCTGTATACTTCTGTTTTCTCCACAGTGTGAAGAAGTGTGAGCTTCAATTAATATTTGGGATTATGAAATTACAGATTTAAAGGTGGAAAGCGTGTAAATGTCATTATTCTAATAAAAATTCAAATTTACAAGATAAAGAAACCATTGAATATCCTTGAATAAATTGCTCCCAATAAAGCAAATCCTAAAATGACCATAAGAGGGTGCAAAGGCATTGTAGAAATGAACAAACCCAGTTCCTAGAATGAGAAGCCGCTGAGAGAAGTGTATCTTTGTGACCACAAAATATGTAACGTTTCAGAAGATATCCAAAGCTTCGAGAGCATTTCAATGAACATGACATGAGTTTATGTTCATTTGAATATAATCTTTTCTTGATTTCTTCTGAATGAACAAGTTGTCACTATGTTGGTTCTTGAAAAGCTTAAATAGGATCAAATCAGTAAAACAGTGTTAAAAGTGGGATGTAATTATAGTTGCTGCTGTTTAAACTGAATCTAGGGTTTTTTAAGTCATAAATTACCATTTTAGACAAATCTAGATCCTAAGTTTTATACTGTATCTGTAAAAATGGACTTCTGATTGGAGAGAGGTATCTGTAAAGATGGACTTCTGATTGGAGAGAGGAAATTAATTCGTAGAATAAGAGGCTTTGGAAAAATTTGAGAAAGAAAGACAAAAATGCCATGAAATGTCTTCTAAATACAAAACACAAAGTTTCTGTTTGTTAACTTGGGTCTTAGAATTATTTTGTTTTAGATGATGTAATTTCATGAAACATCTGTAGGCAGACTCTAATGAATCATTTGGTCTTTTGCACACTTCTTTCTTTTAATATTATGTATTTATTTATTTACTTATTTATTTATTTATTTTTATGGCTGTGTCGGGTTTTAGTTGTGGCATGGGGGATCTTTGTTTAGCCATGCGGGATCTGTTTGTTGCGGCATTGGGGCTTCTCTCTAGTTGTGGTGTGTGAGTTCTCTCTTCTCTGGTTGTGGTGCGCAGGCCCCAGAGCACGTGGGCCCTCTAGTTGAGGCACATGAGCTCAGTAGTTGTGGCGCGTGGGTTTAGTTGCCCTGCAGCATGTGGGATCTTAGTTCCACGACCAGGGATCAAACCTGCATCCCCTGCATTCGAAGGCGGATTCTTTACCACTGGACCACCAGGGAAGTCCCTGCTCCTTTGCACATTTTAAGAAATAAACTCAACAAAACAAAACAACTTACCTAAAAGTAACTTTAAATATTAATAGATTAATTGAGACAGGAACAAGGAAGGTGCCTCTTACAGAGCAGTTGTTTTCATTAAGTTTCCTTGCATGGTCTTAGTTGGACATTTAGATGAGATCAAAATTTTTTCAAAATAATCTTTTATTTTGTGACAGCCTTAGAAGAAATTGAGGACTGTATTCCCTATTAGTTGTAAGTGAGAGGAAATAAAAATAAATGATTTGTACATTTAGTTTTAAGGTTCTATCTGAAAGAACTGCTTTAGAAGTAATCTCTTTGGTGATTTCATGTTAGCTTTTCAAAATAAAATCAACTTTTTTTTCTAACATCTTTATTGGAGTATAATTGCTTTACAATGGTGTGTTAGTTTCTGCTTTATAACAAAGTGAATCAGCTATACATATACATATATCCCCATATCTCCTCCCTCTTTCGTCTTCCTCCGTCCCACCCTCCCTATCCCACCCCTCTCGGTGGTCACAGAGCACCGAGCTGATCTCCCTGTGCTATGCGACTGCTTCCCACTCACTATCTGTTTTATGTTTGGTAGTGTATATATGTCCATGCCATTCTCTCACTTTGTCACAGCTTACCCTTCCCCCTCCCCATATCCTCAAGTCCATTCTCTACTAGGTCTGTGTCTTTATTCCCATCTTACCCTTGGTTCTTCATGACTTTTTTTTTCTTAGATTCCATATATATGTGTTAGCATACGGTATTTGTCTTTCTCTTTCTGACTTACTTCACTCTGTATGACAGACTCTAGGTCCATCCACCTCACTACAAATAACTCAATTTCATTTCTTTTTATGGCTGAGTAATATTCTATTGTATATATGTGCCACAACTTCTTTATCCATTCATCTGATGATAGACACTTAGGTTGCTTCCATGTCCTGGCTATTGTAAATAGAGCTACAATGAACATTTTGGTACATGACTCTTTTTGAATTATGGTTTTCTCAGGGTATATGCCCAGTAGTGGGATTGCTGGGTCATATGGTAGTTCTATTTGTAGTTTTTTAAGGAACCTCCATACTGTTCTCCATAGTGGCTGTACCAATTCACATTCCCACCAGCAGTGCAAGAGTGTTCCCTTTTCTCCACACCCTCTCCAGCATTTATTGTTTCTAGATTTTTTGATGATGGCCATTCTGACCAGTGTGAGATGATATCTCATTGTAGTTTTGATTTGCATTTCTCTAATGAGTAATGATGTTGAGCATTCTTTCATGTGTTTGTTGGCAATCTGTATATCTTCTTTGGAGAAATGTCTATTTAGGCCTTCTGCCCATTTTTGGATTGGGTTGTTTTTTTTTTTGTTATTGAGCTGCATGAGCTGCTTGTACATTTTGGAGATTAATCCCTTGTCAGTAGCTTCATTTGCAAATATTTTCTCCCATTCTGAGGGTTGTCTTTTCGTCTTGTTTATGGTTTCCTTTGCTGTGCAAAAGCTTTGAAGTTTCATTAGATCCCATTTGTTTATTTTTGTTTTTATTTCCATTTCTCTAGGAGGTGGGTCAAAAAGGATCTTGCTGTGATTTATGTCATAGAGTGTTCTGCCTATGTTTTCCTCTAAGAGTTTGATAGTTTCTGGCCTTACATTTAGGTCTTTAATCCATTCTGAGCTTATTTTAGTGTATGGTGTTAGGGAGTGTTCTAATTCATACTTTTACATGTACCTGTCCAGTTTTCCCAGCACCACTTATTGAAGAGGCTGTCCTTTCTCCACTGTACATTCCTGGCCCCTTTATCAAAGGTAAGGTGACCATTTGTGAGTGGGTTTATCTCTGGGCTTTCTATCCTGTTCCATTCATCTATATTTCTATTTTTGTCTCAGTACCATACTATCTTGATTACTGTAACTTTGTAGTATAGCCTGAAGTCAGGGAGCATGATTCCTCCAGCTCCATTTTTCGTTCTCAAGATTGCTTTGGCTATTCGGGGTATTTTTGTGTTTCCATACAAATTGTGAAAATTTTGTTTTAATTCTGTGAAAAATGCCAATGGTAGTTTGATATGGATTGCATTGAATCTGTAGATTGCTTTGGGTAGTAGAGTCATTTTCACACTGTTGATTCTTCCAATCCAAGAACATGGTATATCTCTCCATCTATTTGTATCATCTTTAATTTCTTTCATCAGTGTCTTATAATTTTCTGCATACACGTCTTTTGTCTCCTTAGGTAGGTTTATTCCTAGATATTTTATTCTTTTTGTTGCAGTGGTAAATGGGAGTGTTTTGTTAATTTCACTTTCAGATTTTTCATCATTAGTGTGTAGGAGTGCCAGAGATTTCTGTGCATTAATTTTGTATCCTGCTACTTCACCAAATTCATTGATTAGCTCTAGTAGTTTTCTGGTAGCATCTTTAGGATTCTCTATGTATAGTATCATGTCATCTGCAAACAGTGACAGCTTTACTTCTTCTTTTCCAATTTGGATTCCTTTTATTTCCTTTTCTTCTCTGATTGCTGTGCCTAAAATTTCAAAAACTATGTTGAATAAGAGGTGAGGGTGGGCAACCTTGTCTTGTTCCTGATCTTAGTGGAAATGCTTTCAGTTTTTCACCATTGAGGACATGTTGGCTATGGGTTTGTCATATATGGCCTTTATTATGTTGAGGAAAGTTCCCTCTATGCCTACTATCTGCAGGGTTTTTATCATAAATGGGTGTTGAATTTTGTCGAAAGCTTTCTCTGCATCTATTGAGATGATCATCTGGTTTTTCTCCTTCAACTTGTTAATATGGTGTATCACATTGATTGATTTGCGTATATTGAAGAATCCTTGCATTCCTGGAATAAACCCCACTTGATCATGGTGTATGATCCTTTTAATGTGCTGTTGGATTCTGTTTGCTAGTATTTTGTTGAGGATTTTTGCATTTATGTTCATCAGTGATATTGGCCTGTAGTTTTCTTTCTTTGTGACATCTTTGTCTGGTTTTGGTATCAGGGTGATGGTGGCCTCGTAGAATGAGTTTGGGAGTGTTCCTCCCTTTGCTATATTTTGGAAGAGTTTGAGAAGGATAGGTGTTAGCTCTTCTCTAAATGATTGATAGAATTCGCCTGTGAAGCCATCTGGTCCTGGGCTTTTGTTTGTTGGAAGATTTTTAATCACAGTTTCAATTTCAGTGCTTGTGATTGGTCTGTTCATATTTTCTATTTCTTCCTGGTTCAGTCTTGGCAGGTTGTGATTTTCTAAGAATTTGTCCATTTCTTCCAGGTTGTCCATTTTATTGGCATAGAGTTGCTTGTAGTAATCTCTCATGATCCTTTGTATTTCTGCAGTGTCAGTTGTTACTTCTCCTTTTTCATTTCTAATTCTATTGATTTGAGTCTTCTCCCTTTTTTTCTTGATGAGTCTGGCTAATGGTTTATCAATTTTGTTTATCTTCTCCAAGAGCCAGCTTTTAGTTTTATTGATCTTTGCTATCATTTCCTTCATTTCTTTTTCATTTATTTCTGATCTGATCTTTATGATTTCTTTCCTTCTGCTAACTTTGGGGTTTTTTTGTTCTTCTTTCTCTAATTGCTTTAGGTGCAAGGAGGTTAGGTTGTTTATTTGAGATGCTTCCTGTTTCTTAAGGTGTGATTGTGTTGCTATAAACTTCCCTCTTAGAACTGCTTTTGCTGCATCCCATAGGTTTTGGGTCGTCGTGTCTCCGTTGTCATTTGTTTCTAGGTATTTTTTGATTTCCTCTTTGATTTCTTCAGTGATCACTTTGTTATTAAGTAGTGTATTGTTTAGCCTCCATGTGTTTGTATTTTTTACAGATCTTTTCCTGTAATTGATATCTAGTCTCATATCATTGTGGTTGGAAAAGAAACTTGATACAATTTCAATTTTCTTAAATTTACCAAGGCTTGATTTGTGACCAAGATATGATCTATCCTGGAGAATGTTCCATGAGCACTTGAGAAAAATGTGTATTCTGTTGTTTTTGGATGGAATGTCCTATAAATATCAATTAAGTCCATCTTGTTTAATGTATCATTTCAAGCTTGTGTTTCCTTATTTATTTTCATTTTAGATAATCTGTCCATTGGTGAAAGTGGGGTGTTAAAGTCCCCTACTATTAATGTGTTACTGTCGATTTCCCCTTTTATGGCTGTTAGTATTTGCCTTATGTATTGAGGTGCTCCTATGTTGGGTGCATAAATATTTACAATTGTTATATCTTCTTCTTGGATCGATCCCTTGATCTTTATGGAGTGTCCTTCTTTGTCTCTTCTAATAGTCTTTATTTTAAAGTGTATTTTGTCTGATATGAGAAGTGCTACTCCAGCTTTCTTTTGATTTCCATTTGCATGGAATATCTTTTTCCATCCCCTCACTTTCAGTCTGTATGTGTCCCTAGGTCTGAAGTGTGTCTCTTGTAGACAGCATATAGATGGGTCTTGTTTTTGTATCCATTCAGCCAGTCTGTGTCTTTTGCTGGGAGCCTTTAATCCATTTACATTTAAGGTAATTATTGATATGTATGTTCCTATTCCCATTTTCTTAATTGTTTTGTTATTGTAGGTCTTTTCCTTCTCTTGTGTTTCTTGCCCTGAGAAGTTTCTTTAGCATTTGTTGTAAAGCTGGTTTGGTGGTGCTGAACTCTCTCAGCTTTTCCTTGTCTGTAAAGGTTTTAATTTCTCTGTCAAACCTGAATGAGATTCTTGCTGGGTAGAGTAATCTTGGTTGTTGGTTTTTCTCCTTCATCACTTTAAATATGTCCTGCCACTCCCTTCTGGCTTGCAGAGTTTCTGCTGAAAGATCAGCTGTTAACTTTATGGGGATTCCCTTGTGTGTTATTTGTTGTTTTTCCTTGCTGCTTTTAATATGATTTTTTGGGCTTCCCTGGTGGTGCAGTGGTTGAGAGTCCTCCTGCCAATGCATGGGATACGGGTTCGTGCCCCGGTCCGGGAAGATCCCACATGCCACGGAGCGGCTGGTCCCATGAGCCATGGCCGCTGAGCCTGTGCATCCGGAGCCTGAGCTCCGCAACAGGAGAGGCCGCAATAGTGAGAGGCCCGCATACCGCAAAAAAAAAAAAGTTTCTTTGTATTAAATTTTTGATAGTTTGATTAATATGTGTCTTGGTGTGTTTCTCCTTGGGTTTATCCTGTATGGGACTCTTTGTGCTTCCTGGACTTGATTAACTATTTCCTTTCCCATATTAGGGAAGTTTTCAACTATAATCTCTTCAAATATTTTCTAAGTTCCTTTCTTTTTCTCTTCGTCTTCCGGGACCCCTATAATTTGACTGTTGGTGCATTTAATGTTGTCCCAGAGGTCTCTGAGACTGTCCTCAGTTCTTTTAATTCTTTTTTCTTTATTTTGCTCTGCAGCAGTTATTTCCACTATTTTATCTTCCAGGTCACTTATCCGTTCTTCTGCCTCAGTTATTCTGCTATTGATCCCTTGTAGAATATATATATATATTTTTGGTGGTACTCGGGCCTCTCACTGTCGTGGCCTCTCCCACCACGGAGCACAGGCTCTGGATGTGCAGGCCCAGCTGCCATGGCTCACAGGCCCAGCCTCTCTGCGGCACGTGGGATCCTCACAGACTGGGGCACGAACCCGTGTCCCCTGTATCGGCAGGCGGACTCTTAACCACTGCGCCATCATGGAAGTCCCCCTCGTACTTTTAATAAACATTCTAATCACCTTGCAGTAATTTCCGGACACTCTAGGCTTGGGTATAACTCAGTTATGAAAGGCAGTTATGTCTTCTAATTTATTGTTGATATTGGGTCTTCTGTGCTTCATTACGCTAAATTGCTATTCTTCATAGTAGTCAATTAATTTTGTAGCTCAGCTGGACAGAATTGGTGCTACTTTGACATTTAATGTCAGGGTGGCAGAGAGTTATGTTTAAAAAAGAGAAATTACCACATTGGAAATAAAGAGTGTTTAAAAGTTGTTGTTCAAAGTGAGAGAGTGGCATGGACATATATACACTACCAAACGTAAAATAGATAGCTAGTGGGAATCAGCCACATCGCACAGGGAGATCAGCTCTGTGCTTTGTGACCACATAGAGGGGTGGGATAGGGAGGGTGGGAGGGAGGGAGATGCAAGAGGGAAGAGATATGGGAACATATGTATATGTATAACTGATTCACTTTGTTATAAAGCAGAAGCTAACACACCGTTGTAAAGCAATTATACTCCAATAAAGATGTTAAAAAAAAGGAATTGTTTTATCAATATATTATTAGTATAGCTAATGTTTTGTTTTTATTCCTCACTCACTAGGGACAGCAAAGGTTTTTTAATTCATTCCTCAATGTTAGGTAAGGCCTCCATGCCATCCTTCAAAGACAGTTTAATATTTATCTTCTTTAAAGGTCTCAAGGGAAGGAAAATCTATATGCTAACTTGATGATGCATCTTAGTGTGTAGAAACATTCATACATTTGTACAAGAAAGAATGAAGAAAATTCCAGTTTGACATAAAATTCATCATTTACAGTGGGTTACTCTGAGAATGAGGGGAGTGCACATTTCTTATGGAGAAGATGAGTGACCTCTCACAGCCTTAACTTTGCTCTGTGTTCTGAAATCATCTTGATCCTGTGTATGTTGAATGAAAAGAGATCAAGAATAGCTGTCAGGCAGTGTGTGTAATTTTGGGAAAATGAGAGGTTAAGGGAAACTCCTGAATATTCTCTTCTTCCACTTTTTTGTTTTTAATTCATAGCTTTCATTTTGACTTTTCTCTGGTTACATCTGTTTCTCCCAGCTCATTTTCTCACAAGTTCCTGTCAATGAACACAAGCTTAGGTCATGACAAGTCATGACATTCGGGTGAAGAACTCTCTGAGACTCTGTGACAGAAAGGAGAAGATTAAAAAAAAAGAAAAAAAGCTGACAAAGTGAATGAGGCTGGGTAGGCCTAAAATCGGTAGTGTTTATCTCAACTCTAACTTGGAAGCTGACGCCCTGGTGTCAGGATGGACAGGTAGTGGGTGAAGAGTTTCTGTTTTGAAGGAGAAGCATAGAAAATATACTCCTGGCCCTGTGTGTAACATTAAGGGCCAGTTCTGTTTGATCTCAGGGATAGTCTATGTTTCCCTGGCCACACACCATAGTTTAGAACTTTAAAGAAAACAAGAAGAAGTAACCAAAGCAGAAGTTATATTTTAATAAGATGATAATTTTGGACTGTTCTCTGCAGAGATGGTCTATTAAAAAGTTTTGTGGATGTGATGCTATTTTAATGAAAGTAGCATGAGAAATGCGTCATATTACTACATAATCAAGCTGTGATAATGTTTCCATTGGATATTGCATCATTGTTCTGTGATCTGGTCCAATTCCAGATGAAATTTAAGATGTTGAATACAGACTATAAAGTCCAAAATTACTTGGATCTTGGTTACTTTATTCTCCCCTAATGTGATACATAATAATTTAGACTTCTGGGCACTCTTGCTGGAGGTTTTCAGACTACATTGATGAGAATTGGAGAATAAAACTTGTTTTAGATGCATGAATCCTTGCTTTGGAAATTATCTTTTTTGGTTGAGGCAGGGACAGGGTGAACTTAAAAATACTGTAAACAGCATCTATTGATTTTGGACTTCCTTTGAGAAAGGAAGTTTTATTTCAAAATCTTAAATATTTAAATTATTTAAAATAACCGATTGCTTTTAAATCCCAAATATTGTTTTGCATGTATAATCTTATAAACGTACAAATGTACAAATCTTACATGTACACTTAAGTTAATTTTATGTTATAAAATAATACAATTCTGGCTTAGCACTACAGGTGTGTTATAGATTAAATGTTTGTGTCCCCTCAAAATTCATGTGTTGATGCCCTAGTTCTGAATATGATTGTATTTGGAGGTGGGCCCTTTGGGAAGTAATTATGTTTAGATGAGGTCATGAGGGTGGGGTCCTCATGATGGCATTAGTGTCCTATAAGAGGAAGAGAGACCAGAGCTCTTTCTCTGTCTTTGCCATGTGAGAAACCAGTGAGAAGCCAGCCTTCTACAAGCCAGAAAAAGAGCTCTCACCAGGAATCAAATTTGTCAGCAACTTGATTTTTGACTTCTCAGCCTCCAGAACTTTAAGAAATAAATGTCTGTTATTTAAGCCGCCCAATTTATGGTATTTTATTATAGCAACCTGAGTTGACTAAGACAGGATGGGAATATCAAAATGATTCTAAGATGTAAAATATTACTCCATTACCTTCTTTATGCAATGTACTGTTGAACCTTCTAGCTGTGTTTAATAAATCTCTTCCTGCTTTGGACCCATCCTGTTAGCTTCAAAAAGTATCCATTCCTCAAAATCTGTACTTTGGAATTTTGCCTATTTTCCATTACACAGCCCAAAATTTATAAGTCATTTATTGGTAAATCCCCCTCTGTTTTTACACATATTCAAATCATCACCAATTCTCATACCAATTTTTAAATATATATTGATTCTGACCTTTTAATTCATATCTACCCTAGTGCAATCTGCCACCGTCTCTTGACTTGATGATTGCAGAATTCTCCTAACTGGATCCCTACTTCCACTCTAGCTCTACTCCATTTTATTCACAGTGGTCAGCAGCATCTTTTTTTTTTTTTTAAATTGATGGGTTTATTTTTTAAAGCACTTTTAGGTTTATTAAAAAATGAGTGGAAATTACAGAGAGTTCCCATACAGTTTGCTGGCCTCAACAGTTTCCCCTATTATTGACATCCTGCTTTCTTGTGCTATACTTGTTATAATTGATGAGCCATAATTGATACATTATTGTTAACTAAAATCCATATTCCATATTAGGATTCACTCTTTGTACCTTCATTGGTTTTTACCAATGTACAAAGACATGTATCCAACATTAGTGTATCATACAGAATAGTTTCACTGCCCTAAAAATCCTCTCTGCTATGATGATTTGTCCCTCTCTTCCCTTACCCTCTGGCAACCACTGATCTCACATCCTTCCCTATACTAATCGGAGAATGAAAGTCTAATATTTTAACACAGTGTTTTATAATTTATACTATTAATACCAGAATTAATTTGTTTTTATTATAAACTCCTAGAGAGTTGGTGTTTTTTTCTTTTTTTAAAAGATGAAACCATTTTGAGGATTTGAAGAAAACTAAGGACCCTCACCTTATATTCACTGCCATCCACCCTGTCACCTAAATAAAATTTCACTGGTTTATGGGCACTCTGAAGCTATGCTAAGGACTGCTGTCCTAAAGAGAGAACAATTTCTGTGTAGTTGTTTGTACCACATGGAAAAAAGTACTAACTACATTTCTTTCAATATTAACTAAAATTTTGTGCAAAACCTAAAAATTTACACCATCCTCCTGTCTGGGGAAAATGGTTGCAAAAACCAGAATTCACTTTTAGAACAAATTTGATGAATGTATTTTTTCTCTAATGTGTTGGGATTTTTCTACTAGAGGCTTGAGATTTTAAGATTGCCCAAACACTCATAGGTTGTAAAAAGTAGTTCTCATTCTGTGTTTGTGAAAGCCATTTCAATCTGTGCTCTTTCTCATTTACAGTTTTTTAAAAAATCTTTTTCAGTCTCACTGTTCTAATTCCTTTAACCTTTTCAGTTTTTCTTATAAATTATTTCTTCTCGGAATATGAGGTTATGTTTCTAAAAAGAATAATATTTACTACTAAGATACCTGAATTCATGGAAATAATAGGACTGCGGACCTAAGAAAACCCTTCTATGATAATGCTGATTTCTTCTCTTGCTTGCCTCTCTCCTCACCATGACCCCAACTAGCTCCACAGCAGATTGGTGAGAGGTCTACAGTTCCACTGCCCCTCCCATAGCTATGGGCCACTTTCTGGAATTTGCAAAGGAGGACTGAGGGCTCCATGGACTTATGGATTTTGGCATAGCCTCCTAGTTCTGTGTGTTGCTGATGAGTCAATCCCCCCAAACAGGCTTAAGAGAAGGAAGCCCAGGGAGCTCAGGTTCCTTGCTGGTAAGACAATTACTCTTCGATGCACCTCATCACTTCAACTACCCAAGACAGTAATTTCCCCAAAATGCTATATTTAGAACTGCTTACCCTTCTGGAGAAAAGCATCAGGACAAGTTACATTATGCTTTACACTCCTGTTTATTAAAGTCACCTTCAGAAGCCCCAGAATCTCAGTTCATAGGTTATCATCGGGCTTGTGCTCCATAGCCTGAAAAATCCCCTAATTTGACCACATCATTTGCTTCCACCCCATATTCTACACTCTTTCATTGTGCCCTTACAGTTTATCATCAAAATCTAAAATCCTTGGTATCTTCAACTCTCTCCTCATCATTACCTTCACTTCACTCTTTTTCTTTAACTGAATCCTGGTCATCTATGAGGATATTGATTCTCTTCTAGTTCTCTCTACTGGTGGCTATTTTTATATCTCATATTCCACACGTAATGGAGCTTGGGGATGAGTTAGGTGTCCTCATTCTGTTTCATTGTCCCTTCTAGACCACTCTATCTCCTTCTTCCCTCCAAAATACAAGACCCTCTGAAATACATCCCTTCTTGGTAATGTACAAACCTTCCCCCTCATTCATTGAAGATATGAGCATCCAGGTCATTTTCTTCATTCTTGGTGATTTCAGCATCCATGTGGGCGATCACACTCAACACCTCTGAGCTCCTTGACCTCACTTTCCCTGACCACACTATAATCCATGTCCTATTCTAATCTTTGTCATTACCAATGACTTCATGTGTTCCACTCTTTGAACAGCTGTATCAGTTTTCTTTTGCTGCCATAATGATCTTAGTGGTTTAAACAACACATTTGTTTTATCTTATAGTTCTGGAGATAAGAGGTCTAAAGTGGGTCTTACAGGCTAAAACCAAGGTATCAGCAGAACAGTATTCCTTATGGAGGCTCTAGGGGAGAATATGTTTTCTCATCTCTTTCAGCTTCTAGAGGCCACCTACTTTCCTTCCTTCCTCTTCAGAGCCAGAAACATAGCATCTTCATATCTCTTTCTGACTTTGACCGTCTGTTTCTATCATGACATCTCCTTTCTCTGTCTCTGATTCTTCTGCCTTCCCCTTATAAGGGCCCTTGTGATCCCCACTTTAAGATCTTTAACTTAATCACATCTACAAAGTCCCTTTTGCCATATGAGATAACATATTCACAGGTTCAGGGGATTAGGATGTGGACATCTTTAATGGGCCATTGTTCTCTACTAAGTCATCTATCTTATATTTCTAAGTCACTTACTGATTCCCTGTCTCAAACATTATTTGATTATATTTGGATCTAATCCATTTACTGTACTACTTATTCATTGCCTATAACTGTCTTAATGGACTCAGTTTTCTCCTTATCCAATTTATATTCTATGATCCTTTTTTTTTTATTTTTTTATTTTTTTTACAATTAATCCCTTCCAGACACTCTCAACACTTCTCCTCCCATCCTCCTTCCCCACCCCTGCTCTCTGTAGTATTCATCAGGCTCTGCCCCTGGTTAAACCCAACCAACTCTCTGCCTACCTACTTTGCACCTGCACCTGAGCAGCAGAATGTGACTGGAGAAAAACAAATGTTCAGGAAGATCTTTCTTATTCCTATCCTTCTGTTTCCTTCCATGTAGAGGGGCTTTAATAACATACCTGTCCTGTCTCTATCCTCTCATTCACTCTGAGCTAAAGGAGATGTGACTTTATTTACTTGGGTGATTGAAAAGGAAAATTGGGAGCATATACCTTGTCATCTGGCTGCCTGCAGGAAGTATGAGTTCCCTCTGCTCTGTGCTATGCTGCCATGAGAGGGGTCTGATGCTGTGGGGGATCCTGCAGTTTCCCAACACTGACTATAACTGGACTACTGAGCTGGCAGGTCTGCCTAACTGTAGATTTTAATATTAGGTAGTCCTCTTTCCCACAGATATCAGACACATTTTCTAAATTCAGTGTTATCAACAAGAAAAGGGTGACATTTGGTTTCTTATTTGACTTTTCCTTATCTTTTTTCTCAAGTGAAATAGAACTTGAGCGTATTATTTACTGAGTGCCCCCAAACTCTGACCATCATACCGAAAGTAGCCCCCTTTCACTCTGTTTCTTTGCCCTGCTTTGTTTTCTTCATAATCATTATCAATACCTGATATAATGTATTTATTTATTTGCTCTCTGTTTCGTCTTCTAAATGAGGGTAAGCCATTTGTTTAAGCTATGTTCCCAGTGCTGGGAACAGCAGTGCTTGGCTCACAATGTATTTTTATTGAATGATTATTAAAGGAAAGGATGTAAGAACATTTTAAGTATCATATGAAGATTCAGTTTAGACACTTGTAATTTTATTTTGCTTTATTACAAATATGCCAACTCTCAGTTATCCAGGGTAGAGTTAATTGACTTGGAGATTAAACATGGTAAAAAAATAATAATAATAGTTCATATGGTAAAAAATTAATATAATTAAAAATTCTGGCATATAGCAAAAAAACTTCCGTTTATCAGAAAGAGTCTATTTTCAATGGAAGCATGTAATAACTTACATCGATCATATACATCAAACAAGTATCAAATTATATCTACTTGGGAACATTTTTCCTTCTTGTCAGTCAGAAGTGTACAATAGAAATTTGGAATCCAAGCAAAAAAGCAGAATGGTTAAAGAAATCATAAAATAGAGAAAAGGGTAACATTTCTTCTTTACAGTATGTTACTGGGGAACAAACAAATTTTTGTTTGGAGAAAATTTCCACTTGCATTCTGAGTTCAAGTGGATCGAAAAAGTTAAAGCATGATAAGATATCCTCTTTTGAAAGCCAGGATGAAACTTGGTTCCATGAGCAATGGTTAGAGAAATGCTGCTAAATAAGAAAAAAAGTTTATTTGAAGCTGTGTAACAGATATTTCTATCCCTCTTTCCTGATAATAGACTCAGGTTTTTCTTTCAAGAGTTTTCCCTCTCCTACTTGCAGTCCACGTGATTCAGATGGGCCTGATTGCTCTTCTAGCTTCAGAGGGTGTCACAAGCATCAAGCTTGAATGATTGGTATATTCCATATCCCTGGCTACAGTCACTGGTTCAGGGGTGAGCTTATAACCCAAGCTGTCTTGGTCAATATTAATTCTAGGACTTCAGTTGGAACTCTTGGAACAAAGTATACATTTTAGCTGGGGTTGATTGGCTTGGTAGAATATAAAACTGTGGTTGCCAGTGGCTTTCTTGCTAGAGGAAGCTTAACTCAATGAAAATCAATTCTACAAAAACTAATTTTCTGAAATTAAATTTCCCAAATGAAAATTCACTGTATGAAAAATCTACCAATTTATCAAAATCTTATATCTTTTAACTACTTACAAAGATTACTACAATTTATACTTGGGAATGCTTTTAAAAGCTTTTGAAGATTCTTCATTTTTAATTTTCTTTATATGAACATTTTAAATGTTATAGTTGGTGAATTCTGAGGATCATAGGGTGATTCATTTTTTGTAAAATATATATATATATATCCATATTTAGAAAACAATATTTTATCATCAAAACCCAATAGCATTTCATGTGAATTTTTTCAATTTGTTTACTTAACGTGTTTTTAATGTCTTTTTTTTTTTTTTTTTTTTTTTTCTTTTTGCGGTATGCGGGCCTCTCACTGCCGTGGCCTCTCCCGTTGCGGAGCACAGGCTCCGGATGCGCAGGCCCAGCGGCCATGGCTCACGGGCCCAGCCGCTCCGCGGCATATGGGATCCTCCCAGACCGGGGCACGAACCCGTATCCCCTGCATCGGCAGGCGGACTCTTAACCACTGCGCCACCAGGGAGGCCCTAATGTCATTTTTTGTATCAACATTTTAGCACTGTTAAGATTTTTCTGCCAATTTTCCATGTGGCATTTAAACTTTAGCTTATTTCTAAAAAATGGTAGTAAAATAATATTTGGTGTGATTTTCCTCTTGCTTTCTAGTTAATTTTATACTTTAATTGTATCATTTTTAGGATTTTTTAGCCAATTTCTATTTTTAAAAAAATTTTATTGAAATTTAGTTGGTTTCACAATGTTGTGTTTCAGCTGTACAGCACAGTGATTCAGTTATACATATATATATTCTTTTTTTACATTCTCTTCCATTATAGGTTATTACAAGATATTGAGTATAGTTCCCTGTGCTATACACTAGGTCCTTGTCAGTTATCCATTTTATATATAGTAGTGTGTATATTTTATTCTTTTATGTTTATTTTTATTTTTTTTGTTTTTGCGGTACACGGGCCTCTCACTGTTGTGGCCTCTCCTGTTGCAGAGCACAGGCTCTGGACGCGCAAGGCTCAGCGGCCATGGCTTATGGACCCAGCCACTCCACGGCACGTGGGATCTTCCCAGACCGGGACACGAACCCGTGTCCCCTGCATCGGCAGGCGGACTCTCAACCACTGCGCCACCAGGGAAGCCCAGTAGTGTGTATATTTTAATCACAAACTCCTAGTTTATCCCTATCCGCCTTCCCCTTTGGTAACCATAAGTTTGTTTTCTATGTCTGTGAGTCCATTTCTGTTTTGTAAATAAGTTCATTAGTATAGTATATATATATTTTAGATTCCATGTGTAAGCGATATCATATATTTGTCTTTGTCTGGCTTTCTTCACTTAGTATGATAATCTCTAGGTCCATCCATGTTGCTGTAAATGGCATTATTTCATTCTTTTTTATGGCTGAGTAATATTTCATTGTGTGTGTGTGTGCGTGTGTGTGTGTGTGTGTGTATCACATTTCCTTTATCCATTCACCTGTCAATGGACATTTAGGTTGCTTCCATGTCTTGGCTATTGTAAGTGGTGCTGCTATGAACATTGGTTCAAATTATGGTTTTCTCCAGATATATGCCAAGGAGTGGGATTGCAGGGTAGCTGTATTTTTAGTTTTTTAAGGAACCTCCATACTGTTTTCCATAGTGGCTATACCAATTTACATTCCCACCAGCAGTGTAGGAGGGTTCCTTTTTCTCCACACCCTCTCCAGCATTTATTATTTGTAGACTGTTTGATGATGGCCATTCTGACCGGTGTGAGGTGATACCTCACTGTAGTTTTGATTTGCATTTTTCTATTAGCGATGTTGAGCATCTTTTCATGTGCCTTTTGGCCATCTGTATATGTCTTCTTTGGAGAAATGTCTAGACCTTCTGCCCATTTTTTGATTAAGTTGTTTTTTTTTTTGATATCCAGTATCTATGCTGATTCTTCAAATTTTTCTATTTTTATCTCATTTATGACAAATATGACATAGTAATCATATAGTATATTACAGTAATAATAGTAATTGCTTCTGTTCATCCTAATTTTGCTATAATTGCTTTGAATAATCTTATTTTTCTAAGTCAAATCTCTTAGCAAATTATTTCCAAGTTCATATATCTAATAGTTTATTGTGAGAAACCAGAGTTACTTTTCATTTTTTTTGGATGATTTTTTATGTCACATTCTCTCTACATTTTAGGCATTTTCAGCTTTCTTGTAACAACTCCTTAGATGACAAATAGCATACTTTACTTCTTACAATTTTTTTACACAATTGTCATTAGATAAGTTTATCATTATAGAAATGATTTTGTGAAAAAAATTTGGTGAAATGACATAAAATTCTCTTTATACCACAGAGGAGTAACTTGTTAAAAAGAATTTTAATGCAGAGCTGAGAGATAGAGACAGATTGCTGGCATCATTTGAACACCTGGATTCTACTGTGCTTAAAGATAAGTTGGAGGTTGGGTTTCCAGGGATGCAAACTGTGAGCTAGAGATTAACATATAAGAAGTAAAGTATATTGGGATCAACACCTGGGGAAGAACAGTGAAGGAAGCTGACTGGGCAGAGGGAGAAACTGGGCTGTGATTCAGTCTCAACAAGGACTTCAGACAATCCAGCCCTTTCTGGTGACTGGAATGCTTGTTCTGGCTCAGCTGTCTTCTAGCATCAAGGTACCAAGGAAACTGTATTGTACTTAGAAGGTTGTGTGGGAAACAAGGAATGAGAACATGGGGAAGGAGAGACTTTATTCAGCCCATGATAAAGCCATAGGAATATCTTGTACAGTGGAGGACATCTCTCTGGTAACTGTTCATGTCTCTTAAATGTAGTTCTCTTTCCCTTGGAATGTGCTGGGCACATGATAGAGCCAGTTTTACCTCTGAAACCTCCACATTTCCAGTTCTATTATTTATCATAACTTTTTCAAAATAAAATTTAATTTCTCCTATTTTCTAGTTTTTCTTGGAAGGTCCTCATCAGAACCCTCCTTGACTTATAGTTTCCATGTAGCTCTTACTGCTTTTGACTATTACATGTAAACATACGTTACCTCATAAAGACAAATGAGTATATAAACGTTTTCATTGCACAGGAATTAACTATTTGGGGGTGGTGTGTCTTCAGATAGGCTTGTACTTCTATCCCATATAAAGTGGGACCTGTTTTCACTTGCCTTGAAGCCCAAGTCTGCATGGTATTAGATATCAAGACTTCCATTCGTCTCTGCAAGTTTTGAAGAATATAGGTTTTATAATAAGTTTCTGAAGGAGATACAGAGAAATTTTACATAGTGTATCACTGAGAAAACTTCCAAAAGTTCTCTGAATACATCTCTCCACCTAAACTTTCTCATACACTTAACTATTATTTATTAAGTACTCATTCAGTTCCAGACACAATGCTAGGTGCTAGGAAACAGTATTAAACAAAACAGAAAAAATTATTGAGTATTTGGAGTTTATTAGAATTGAGGGAGAGAACAGACAGTACACAAGTAAATAAGATAAATAAGATGATTGAAAATAGTGCTAAGTGCTATGCAGAAAACATAATAGGGTAATGAATAGAGAGTGGAAAGAAGGGACCACTTCAGATAGTGTGATCAGAAAAGGCCTCCATGGGTGGCATTTGAGCTAAAAACTGAATGGTGAGAGGGTTGGCTATGTAAAGGTCATGGGAAAGAGAATTTCAGACTAAATAAATAAATAAATAAATAAATAAATTGAGGTGGAGAGTAGGTAGGAGCCTAATCATATATAGCCTTATAGATAATAATCCGACACTTTGAATTTTATTCCAATTGCAATAGTATTCTGGAGAATTTTAAGTAAGAGAACAGTGTAATCTGATTCATGATTTAAAATAGTCACTCTGGATTTTTGGGACATAAGACTCAAGGAGCAAGAAAAGAGGCAGGGAGACAGGTTAACTATTGCAGTAATCCAGGAGAAAGATCATGGTGGCTTGAATTAATGGGCTATTGGAGATGGTGAGAAGTGGTATAAATAAGGTATATTTTGAAAATGCAACTGCAGGATTTGCTGATAATTGAAATAATGCTAGGGAAGGTTGTAGAGAGGAAAAGAGAGAAATCAAGGATGATAAATTTCCTTTTTAAAGCAGTCTCCTTATAAGGTGGTAGTTTTCCTTTGCTTCTTCCATGTCTGCCTCCTGTCATGTTTAGTAATGGAACCCCCTTCAGATGCTTTCTTCAGAGACACTCTCTGGAAAGAAAAGTCCATCTTTTGCTCTGACTGCCTTGTTTATGAGAAGCAGGCCTACCAGAATTTTAATGACTTTATGTTTCCATTTTGGAAACAATGTTATATTTACCTGCCTTTGTTCTTGCTGTTACCCCTGTGTGATTGAATGTGTCTACCCCAAATTTGTATGTTAAATCCTAACACCCAATATGATAGTATTTGGAGATGAGACCTTTGAGATGTGACTAGGTCATGAAGGCTGCACCCTCATGAATGGGATTGGTGCCCTTATAAAAGAGAGCTCAGAGAGCTCCCTGGACCCTCCTGCCATTTGAGGACACAGCAATTTAGATGGTCATATATGAACCAGGGAGCATGCTCTCACCAGACACAAAATCTGTTGGCACCTTGATCTTGGACTTCTCAGCCTCCAGAAGTGTGAGAAGTAAATATTTGTTGTTGAGTCAATCAGTCTATGGTATTTTTGTTATAGAGGTCTTGAGTAGACTAAGATACCCCAGCTTTAAGTTGTTTGACCTGTCTTTCTGGCCTCCCCCAACCCTTTCCAAACTCTAGAATGACAGTTTCACCCTTCAAATACTAACTCCTCTCTTAATTTTCCCCACTGAAAATAGTGGAATTAATTACTCTGTGCTTCTATTTCTTTCTGTACCTATCTCTAATATTTTATTAGAGCCCTTTCCACATTATATTTTCATTGTTTAAATTTTTCTCTTTCCTGTAGAATGTGAGCTCTTCAAAGGCAAGAAAAATGTCTTTTTTCATCCTCCTATTCCTAGCACAGAGCCTGGCACATTATAGGCTCTGATTAAATGTTTGATCAGTTGAAAGCACTGAATTACCTCTTGTTCTGTTTCAATTGATTTTACTTGTAACCACTTACTGAAATAATAAAAAATAGTATTGAGTAGCACCTCACTGCTTTTTCTTACTAGAACAGTTATTTTATGTGTTTGTAAAGGAATTTTAAAAAATTTACTTTGTATACTTCCAGTCTCTAAATATTTTTGCTCAATTAGATCCGAAAGATGACTCAAAAAGTTAAACTTTGCTTACTGTGGGGAAACAGGTAATATTAATGGACTTTAGCCTTTTCCCCTGGTCCTTCTAATATCAGTTCTTAAATGCTTCAGCCGTATGCTATTCAGTGGAAACTTGTCAATGGCACACTGCAGTATTGCCACATGAACTTTTGTTAAGGGTGGAAGACTGTGGAACAGCCAGACTTTTTTGAGGAGCACCTTGCTTCTAAAAAAGCAACTGGTCCTCTGTTGCCTTAAGTCTGCAGGTAGAGATGCTGATGGTGAGAGTGATATCATGTGTGAAGGGGGATCTGAGATTTTAGATTTAGATTCATCTCCTGTAGATATACATTGTGTGTATTTCTTCTGATTTTGCAAGTTACATCTTTTCTTGCTTTTAAGCAAAAAGACTGGAGGAGAGAAACAATTTGATGATTCAGATTAAAAAGAGAAGGGCACTAGTGTGTATCATATTTTGGCAGGAAGGGAAAGAAGAATAAGTACACACATCCACATTTTTCCCAACATGGTAATTATGCTAACTTTAAGTTGAATTGGGAGAAAGTGTTAGTTGATAGAATATGCTTAAAAAGTAATAAATTGTTAGCAGGGCCAAATAAGCATATTTCTATGTTAATCATTGAAGAGAAACCAAAATAATTATATATATATATATTCCCCCCACCCCCACTCCGTACGTGGGCCTCTCACTGTTGTGGCCTCTCCCGTTGCGGAGCACAAGCTCCGGACGCGCAGGCTCAGCGACCATGGCTCACGGGCCTAGCAGCTCTGCGGCATGTGGGATCTTCCCAAACCGGGGCACGAACCCATGTCCCCTGCATCAGCAGGCGGACTCTCAACCACTGCGCCACCAGGGAAGCCCAAAATAATTATATTTTTGACCAAAAATAGACCTGAAAATTGTGACACTTTCACTAGCATCTAAAGAAATGTGAAAATTGGACTATGTCTGTTATTATATTTGAATTTCAAGCATCTTACCATTGATATGTATTGGAAACAACATGGTATTAGTTCATCTTAAAAGAGAAATCTATCTCTTAACAAAACTCCTCTCCAAACTCGTTTCTTTCTCTTTGCAGAAAAAGTCCTTAAGAGTTACCTGCACCTCCAGTCCCTGATTCCTCTCTTCATATCTCTTACACTCACTTCTCTCAGGCTTTTGACACTTTACATCCCACCAAAATTGCTCTCACCAAGGTCAACAAAGACTCTCAGGCTACTAAATTCAATTCTCAGTACTTATCTAACTTGAACTATTAGCAGCACTTTACACAGTTGATAATTCCTTTTTTCCTGAAAACTCTTTCTTCACTTAGCTCCCAGTATACCACACTCTCCTGGATTACTTCCTACACTACTACTATGTCTTTTCTGTCTCCTTTTTGCTGTGTCTTGTTTATCTTGACCTTTTAGTGTTACTTTGGCTCAGGGCTCAGACCTTGGACCTGTTCTCTTTCTCTCCTTGTTAAGTTGGTGATGTCATCTGCTTCATGGCTTAAACCTCATCCATGTGTTGACAATTGCCAGATTTATATTTTTGGCCCAGATTGGTCCCTGATTCCAGAATCATATATCCAGCTGACTACTTGACAGCTCCATTCAGATGTCGAATAGATATTTCAAAATTAGCATGTCTAACTGATTCACTTTGTTATAAAGCAGAAACTAACACACCATTGTAAAGCAATTATATTGCTTTACAATGAAGATGTTAAAAAAAAATGTTCTGCCTATGTTTTCCAAAAAAAAAAAAAAATTAGCATGTCTAAAAAAGGATTTCTACTCTTGTCCTTCCCCAGATTTGCTTCACTCACAGTCTCCCTCATATCAGTTATTGACAACTCCCACTTTCTAATTGCTCAGCCCCAAAACCTTTGAGTCATTTTTGACTCTTTTCATTCACTCATGGAATATAGCCAATCTGTCAGCACATGTATTGACTCTACCTTAAACAGAAATCCAGAATTTTGCCACAGCTCACAATCTCCTTTGCTACTAACTGGGTCCAGCCTACCAACATCCCTCATTGGGATTGTTGTATGTAATAGTTTACTAACTGTCTCTAATATTATGTATCTGCCCCACTTCAGTGTGTTCTCAAATAAGAGTCTGAATGGTCTTGTTAACATGTAACCCAGATCATATCACCCTTCAACTCAAAACCTACCAAGGGCCTTCTGTTCTTTTCAGAGTCAAAGCAAAAGGCCTTACAACATAATGTGTATTAGTTTGGCTACTATAACAAAATACCAATGTCTTTAAACAACAGACATTTATTTCTCACAGTTCTGAAGGCCCAGATGTCTAAGACTAAGGTGCTGGCAGATTCAGTTCTTGATGAGGGCCCTCCTCCTAGCTTGCAGACAGCTACCTTTTTGCTGTATCCTCTCATGGCAGAGAGAAGCAGCTCCGGTGTCTTTTCCTCTTCTTATAAGGGCACTAGTTCTGTCATGGGGGCTCTACCTTCATGTCCTCATCTAAACCTAATCGCCTCCCAAAGGCCCCACCTCCAAATATCATCAGATCGGGGGTTAGGGCTTCAACATATGAATTTTGAGGGGATACAAACATTCAGTCTGTAACAGCTTATAAAAACTACTGGCCCCTTTTAGCTCTCAGACCTCCCCTGCAATACTCTGCTCTAACCACAATAGCCCTCTTACTTTTTCTTGAGCCTACCAGGCACCATCCCACATCATGCCCTTTGAACTGACTGTTCACTCTTCCTGAAATGCTGTTCTCCCAGATATATGTATGGATCTATCCATATTTCCCTTCAAGCCTTTGCTCAGTTGTTACCTCTTCAGCGAAGCCTACTCTGGAGTAAGTTGTTTAAATTTGTGACCCATCTACCAGCACTCCGAATGCCCATTGCTTTTTTCTTTTACCTTCTAATATATTTTATATGTGATGAGACAGTGGTTTGTATTCACCGAGTATACTTTTAGGCTATACCTCTTAGGCTTCTCGAATTTTGGTGGGATATATAACTTATTCTTGCTAATGAAATGTGTGTGCAAGTAATGTGTATCACCTCCAGAGCAAGGTGGTTAAGAGCAGGCATTCCTTTCTCATGTTTTTGCTTTCTTCATCTCCTAGATGGATACAGGTGATCAAGAGAAACCACTAAAAGGAAGGAGCTTTCTGAATCATAGTGTATAAGGATGTCCTTAGAACACTCAGATTATGTGTGAGAAGGAAGGAAATTTCTCTTGTATCTCAAAGTTATGTGCACCCTCTGTTCTAGTTTGTTAGTGCATGTGTTATTTTAGAACATTTTGAATATCACTCTGGGAACATAAATGGATCAGTGCATATCACTTGAAACTGAGTGGAGTAAGTGATGGCTATTAATAGAAGGAAATATCAACAAATAAAATAATATGGATATTGTAGGTGTCATCAGCATTTTTGACAGTTTCCTTAGATGAATTAAAGATCATATGCATTCAAGGTCATTGAGAATTGACTATAATTTGGGTTGGTTTATGTGAAAGTTTATATCTTAACTCGCAAATTTGAGAAAATTCAAAGACATTTTCATTCTTTCAATATTTACTTCAACATTTATTCCTGACAATGTAAGTTTAAAACAAACCCCTAATTAATACAAGCCTTGTTTTCCTGGCTGTGGAAATTTGCATAGCTGTGACTTATGCTAATGTCTGACTTGTATCTTGCAGCTTGTTAGAACTGTGGCTTAGAGGGGAGCAGAATATGTCAAATATGGTAGGGCCAGGAGAAGAGAAAGCTCTGCAGTCCTGAACAGGTGAAAAAGATCTTAGTGGCAGTCATGAAGCTGAGTTCTAGAAAAAACAGAAATCTTAGATAGTGAGGTGGACGGGATGGGAGAAAAAGATTCCTGGAAGGGAATCAAGACCCTTTAGGTGTCTGAGCCAAAGGTAAAGAACCAATTATTATATTTGGGATTCAAGAAACCAATTACTGTAGATATTCAGGTAATAAGAAAAGAGTCTGGGTGCTACTATGAACAGCCATCTGTAGGCTGACTTGATGGTAAACTTTGGGCTTATGAGTTTATGGTACAAAATTGGTTCAGGCATCTGATGTAAGGCAACTTACAGTTGAAAATTTAATGTTCCAAATACTGAAAATTTGAGTGATGCTGGGAAAGGAGAGAGCAAATATTTTCACCATTGTTACCAAGTAAGTACCCCCAAAATGCTTTGTTAATAAAACACATGAATGAATAGGCAGAAAAGTTTAATTTGGGTATTTAAAAGATGATTAACTAAAACAATCTTAAGTTATTTAGGGTGCTAAAATATATTTGGTTATATCTTGGTAATAAGCTGAACATGAATTTTATTTTCATAATTTCTACTTGCTCTTAAGTTTATAAAGGGGCACATTTTGGATATGAACTATACACATAAAGACATCTTGGGATACAAAGTAAGTATTTTATTGGTATGTTAGTTGTAATTCAAGTCATATAATTAATAGTAACTTAAACAAATTTTTAAAAGTCAAGATAGTGTTTGTTTAAGAGGCATAATATGTACTATCCCTTTGTGCCCAGACCTGCCAACACTGAGTGTGCATAAGGTGACCCGAGTGTCAATATTTTCAAAATCCACATGATAAGTTTCTTCAAAATTCAGAAAACAAGAATTTTAATATGAAACCCCATATACTTGATTTCCTAGCTTAGGAAATTAGGATTTACTTCTCATTTGATCAAATAGGAAAAGTCAGGATTATATACCTGCTAATTTTGTATTGGAATAGACATTTGTTTCAAGAAGGACTCATTACCCACAGCCTCTTTGGGTGGGATTTAGTACCCAGCTGTATTGGCTCTTTATTAGCTGGAGTGGGTGATAGTCAGAGTTATATTCACTTGCCTTTGCTTTCTTGTATCCAGCTGTGTTCTCTGGGTGGTGACCTGGAAATTTGTGTTGATCCTCAGCCTGCTCCCTAAAGATGTTGTGACTGGTATTACTTCTTTATTATCAAGTTTCTCCGTATTGTCTCCATATTGCCCTCTCTGTCCATAGGCACATGTGAGAGTTTTGATGAATTGCTTTGGTGTGTTTTTGACCTTATGTTACGCGTCAAAACAAGTATCTTAAGGAGATCACATTCTAGTTACTATCCCAGTCAGTGCCATATTGGGTCAACTCTGTGTGACAGGATAATCTTTTGAGTTTTTTTATATATTTCTCTTCTTGTGTTCAGTATTTTTTTTGCTTTTTATTTAGTGCAGGTAAAAGAGTAGATGCTTCCTTTGCTCAGAGAACGTTTATGGAACAGCATAAATATAAAAATAATAGCTTAAATTTATTAAATATCTTCTGTGTGTGAGAGACTTTACTAAACACTTTATAGATGGGAACTCCTTTAATTCTCTCAGACCTTGTGGACTGCCTGTTTTTGTTTTGTAATAGACTTTATTTTTTAGAGCAGTTTTGGGTCTATAACAACATTGAACATAAGGTACAGAGACTTCCCATATACCTGCCCCCCCCCAACACATCTCTTCCTTTATCAGCATCCCCCACCAGAGACCTATATTTGTTACAGTCGATTAGCCTACACTGACATATCATCAGCCAGAGCCCATAGTTTACATTAGAGTTCATTCTTGGTGTTGTACATTCTGCAGGTTTTGTCAAATGCCTAATGACATACAGCCACCATTGTAGTGTCATACAATGCCCTAAAAATGTTTTATGCTCTGCCTGTTCATCCCTCCGTCCCAAAACCCCTGGCAACCACTGATCATTTTACTGTCTCCATAGTTTTGCCTTTTCCAGAATGTCATATAGTTGGAATCATACTGTATGTAGCTTTTTGAAATTGGTTTCTTTTACTTAGTAGTATACATTTAAGATGCTTCCGTGTCTTTTCATGGTTTGACAGCTGATCTCTTTTTAGCACTGAATACTATTCCATTGTCAGGATGTACCACAGTTTATTTATCCATTCACTACTGAGGAACATCTTATTGCTTCCAAATTCTGACAATTATGAATAAATCTGCTGTAAACATCTATGTGCAAGTTTCTGTGTAGACATAAGTTTTCAACTCCTTTGGGTAAATAGCAAGGAGCATGATTGCTGGAGTGTATGGTAAGAATATGGTTAGTTTTGTAAGAACCTGCCAAACTGTCTTCCATAATGGCTTTATCATTTTACATTCCCATCAGCAATGAATGAGAGTTCCTGTTGTTCCACATCCTTACCAGCATTTGGTCAGTGTTGTGGATATTGGCCACAATTCTAATAGGCTGGTTGCTTTTTGTAAATAAATTTAACTGGAATACAACCACGTCCAGTTGTTCACATATTGTCTATGGCTGCTTTTGCACTACCAATGGCAGAATTAAGTAGTTGTGATAGACTTTATGGCCCACAAGTCTTAAAATATTTGCTCTCTGGCCCTTTACAAGAAGTGTTTGCTGACTCCTGTACTGCAGAGTTGCTGTCACAATATCTACTTTAGGTATGGCTATTTTACATCAAGCTGATAGTCAGAAAATATTTTCCTGTTTCCTATGACCCTATTAAAACTCTTGTAGTATCTTGAGTTGTGGATTAAGCTAAGTCTTGAACATACTCCTGAGGCTTAACAGCACTTTTAAAAAATCATGCTTTATTTTGATTTCTAGGCACATATTTTATTTCTTAGATGTAATTTTTTCCTAATTGAAGTTATTTCCTTAAGTACATGAAGTTACTACAGGTTTATTGTTAATATATATTTTGGAAACATAACATTTCCTTCAGCATTCTCTATTGCCCTCCTCTTCCTTTCTAACAAGCAGTTATTCCTTTTTTTTTTTTTTTCCCACTGACCCCAGTTTCACTGATTCACCCTCCCATGTAGCAATTTAAAATAGTGCCAGGGAAAGATGTTGCTTCTCTCTGTCTTGAATCTGTCAAGCTGCTGACTAGTTTCTTCTCGGGTGTTTGCTGAAGATGAAGCAGATTTTCAACAAATGTGTTTCAGGGACTATTTGGCTAGTTTTTCATCATTTTAGCTACAAGAGGGTCCTGACCAAGAGGAGGTAATAATTTTGCTCTTTGTGCTCTAAATATTATTTTGCCAAATTGCCATCTTCACACACATTAGCAACATCATATTTGTTTGGCATCGGCAGCAGGACCCACAGAATAATTTATGATCTAAATGCAACTCGTAATAGTAGAATTGCTGCTGGTGCTTAGAAATTAATTCAGAAATCACTGTCTGTAACGGAATGATTTACCATTGTTTTTGACCCATGTTGTGGAACCTAAGAGTATTAATTAAGAATTACGGGGGCCTCCCTGGTGGCGCAGTGGTTGAGAGTCCGCCTGCCGATGCAGGGGACACGGGTTCGTGCCCCGATCCCGGAGGATCCCACATGCCGCGGAGCGGCTGGGCCCGCGAGCCATGGCCGCGGGGCCTGTGTGTCCGGAGCCTGTGCTCCGCAACGGGAGAGGCCACAGCAGTGAGAGGCCCGCGTACAGCAAAAAAAAAAAAAAAAAAAAAAGAATTATGGCATAAGGCCAGATAGAATCTGGTGAAGTTTCATATTAGAACAAAGCAACCAATTATCAAAGTATTTTGAATATAATAAACATTTTCATATTTTCAGATCAAGTTGTGAGTGATACTATTTAATATACTCCAAGGGTTTGGATCACACCAAGACCACATAGTAGTGTACAGTTTTGATATTCTAATAGACAAATATGTCCCCTTTTTATGAATTTTTAAGAACTAACAAGAATAATTCACCAAGTTAGAAATAATTGGATGTATCTAAAATTGGAGTAGGATTTAAAGATGAAAATTTCATAAATCAGTTTGAGTGGTGATTTTTAAAAGTTGAGTTGACTTGAAAAAAATTGGTAAGCAATTGCAAATAGATTAGAGTGAGGAAGTGAAGATTCATGGGATATTTTTTTAAAAATATGGTCTGTCTCAGATACAGTGCATCTCTGAAAGCTGAGCTCAGAAACTTTCTCCCCAAGTAGCTACCAGAAAATTCCTAGTGGAAGTGATGATGCTGATGAGACTGGTCATTAACATATTAGCACTTTCTAGTTTGTGATGCTCTTTCTGAAAACAAAGTTCATTTGACTTTCACAATGTCTCTATAAAGTATCTTCATTTCCTGAACTCCTTTGTAATTGCCTGTACTTCTATCAGTAGTTCTTTATAGGGATATATGTCCGAGACAGTTGGGATACTGATTCAGGAAGTAGGTCTGAGATTAGGCCCTATCTCCTTTTCTAATCTTGCTGATTCTAACATGCACCACCAGGATCAACTTGTCTGAAACATTTTATATGCTGTTTTTCATATATTTGTGTCCAAGTTTGGTTTTCCCAGGTAGGCAGCAATTATAAAATGAATTAGAAAAAAAAAACTGCATGACAAACCTCTGTTAGATGGTAAAATCAGACAATATCATCATGTATAATCAAAACAAAGCATCTATAAAATAGAAGTCTTAAAATTAAAACTTGACATTAAAGTTTTACAAAAAAATGCCCATTTGTCTAGAATTTAATTCAATTCAGTTAATTTGACAACCTTTAAAAGTACTATGTGTTAAGTGATGCAGAGGCTTTCACACTGAGCAAAAACATGGTCCTTGTCCTCAAAGAACTGGTAATGTGGGAAGTGGGACAAAACAAAGCAGAATACCATCACAAAAGGAAAATTTCAAATTAACTGAGAATTATTACAGTCCCCATAAAAAGTCTATCAATGGCCAAAGAATAAAGAATGCAATATAACAGGCCTGATACCCAAACCCCACTGTGTGATTTACGATATTCTTTGATGCCTATTGAAGAAATATGAGCTCTCCTTCTCTTCTAGTGTGTTAGAAACCAGGAGAGTCTGTCTTTTGTGGGAGGGAACCAGACATACTAAATATGGGAAATTAAAATGGTTTCCAAAGAAAGTACAGATTGCAAGCGAAGGGAGGGCCTGAAGCAAGTTTAAGTAGCCAACTAGGAGTTAGAAAACTAGAAAAACAAGATGGTAGAAAAGGGGAGAAAACTGGAGGTTAATTCTGGATATCAGAATTATATGGCCTTGACCAGGTTTCTGTGCACCTCCAGGAAATATTCACAGGCAATATTCTAGGTGCATATGAAGAGGCTGTGACAGATGGACAGCTCAGAAATAACTAAAAAAATATTGGGAGATGTTATGGATATTTGGATACGTAATGAATAAGAAGTTATTTACCTACATAATGAAAGCAATTCCTGAATTGCAAACTGTACTTCAGTGTCAAAATTCTTTCTTTCTCTTTTTCAGTAATTAATTCAGGAGGGGGTAGATACTGTACAGCTATATATCATGGTGGATCACTAAGAACTACATGACATTATCTGCTTTTACCATCTACCAGAGGCTTGTCATGCAGGTTTTTTTTTTTTTTTTTTTCCTAGTGAAGAAATCTCTGTCAGCTTTGCTAAAACATAGATTTACTGTCTGGCATTTTTCTCTCAGGCTTTCACTTTATGAAGCTACATGTATTTTCAGTCCTAACAGGAACCCACTTTCATTATTATCTTTCTGGATAAGTGGCTCCCTTTACTTTCACTTACGGCCTGAGGTGGATTGGGCCAAAGATAGTACCACATTAGACTTGTGTTCTTTAGGGGCAAGTACATTTTGTAAAGAAGGTGGAATTATACATTGATAAAGAATGTCTAGATAGGCAGCTTGCTTTTGAAAGAGCTTATCTTTTCCACTATATGTAATGGACACCAGGATTCATCCTTTCAGTTCATAATTAGTGAGTATTTGTTATAGGCCAGGTAGTAGTTTAGATGTTAGCAGTACAGTGGTGAAGAAGCTGCCAGGATTCCAAGCTAAACAAGTTTATTAAACGAGTAATTCAGTACATGAATAAGATAATGATAATTGCTAAAAGAAAACAAGACAAAGTGATGGGATAAAAAGTGATGTGGTTGGTCAGAGTCAGGTGGTAACTTAGGTGGATTGGTCAGGGAAAGCCTCTCTGAGGAGGGGACATTTAAAAACTGAATGACAAGGACAGTGGCATGTGAAGATCTGGGGGTCTGAATGTTCCAAGCACAGGGAACCAAACATAGCAAATCAACAACTGGGTAGAAGGAACAAGGCTATGCACCGAAAGAAACCTGTTGGCCATTTCCCCATGTTGACTCTGTAGAAATGTCCATGTAAGCCATCTTTAACAAAGGTCCATGAGCCATTAAACAAGTCTTACTGATGGCCCTACAGCTGTCTTTCTAAAATGTGTCCCTTAATTCTGAAAACAGAGACAATTTCTCGATTGTAAAAAGACAAATAAATGATTAATATTGTTCTTACATTTATGCCCTTTTTATTTGCTAGAAGAAAAAAATTCAGTGGGAAGTGAGGTCACTGCTTAGAAAACCTTCAAAAGCTCTAGACTACATAATAACCCAAGGAAGAATAAAGACCACTTGGTACTTTCTAGTAGTCATCCTGAAAATTAATAATCCTAGTAGCAGTTGTTAGATTTACAGTTTTTCCTTTGCACTATTTGGCAGTTAGGTGAGGAGCAGAAATATCATCTTATCCCATGCAAGTTCTGAACATACCCTTATAGATGAGAAGCTTTTAAGATACAAAAATCCAGATGTAGGTGTTGTGGTTTATATAGATGAATTAGAGCACTGGTACTGACCAAGAATTAAAGTGCAATATAGAAATACTTATTAATCCAGTCATCATTAATCACAAATTCTTAATATAAAAAATAAGCTTGAGTTATTATATGTGAGACACCTTGCCAGATTTATATATATATATATTTAACTTAAATATGTATAATTATACATGCACACATATACACACAGACATGATTCTTACTTAGTTCTTTCCACTTTGCAAAGCAGTATTACTCCAGTTTGACAGATGAGAAAACTGAAACTCAGACCTCTTAAATGACTTAAACATGTTTATAGTGTAAAACTAGGATTTAAACACAGCTATTTCTAACTCCAAAGCTCATTCTTTTTTACTATGCCATGCTGAATTTGAAAATTTTGGTTAAAATGAAGACTTTCATTTATTTGTTTTGTTTGTGGTTCTGCTAACTAGATGAAAAGTGTAAATCAGTTACCAGAGAGAAAAATCTACTTAACCTACTTAGACAGCAAGCATTTTTCTAGACCTCTGGGAGTGTTTAGTCACATAGAACTGACACCACCAAAGCAAAACAAATTTATATTATATAACATTATGCTTTATGTTATTGAAGCAGAAATGCCAGATAGTTACTGGCAATATTTTGTTAATCTTGTATAATTATTATGGGATGTAAAGTTAATGTTTATGAGCACTCACAGTGTTTCAGAATGCACTGTGCAAAATTCTTTATAACTGTTTTCTCCTTTAATCTGTCCCATTTTATAGACAAGGAACCTGAGGTACAGCAAGTTTAAGAAACTGACATAAGCGAGAGAGCTGGTATCTCATGGTTCCTAAGTGCCGGCCTGTCATGTTACTCTCACCTCCAGGACCTTTGTAGTTTGAAAGTATTGACATTTCTTTATATATAAAAAGAATAATTATGATCTTTCAGTCTTTCAGATGATACTTCTTTTTACCTGGCTCTAAGTAGTGAAATTTATCCTGTGTATGGTAAAATCTAGATTCTTCTTTTTTGTACATAAACTCTGATAAACCTTATATATCCTTTTTTACCCTTTTCCCAGGAAATTTTGGAAGATTTGAGGCCATTAGTGTCATTTATAGTTACTGAAGTTTATTATGTGGAAGCCTTAAAGATTAAGTGCCTTACTTATTATTTATCATCCAACCTACTATTGTAGTACAGCCTGGGAAAATAGAACCACTGGTTGTTTGACAGAGATAAATTCCTATACAAGGACTTGCAGTTCAGTATGAACTTCATCCTTAATACTGCTTTTGATTGATTTATAAGTGGGTTGGGCTTCCCATTCATAATGCAGCATAGTAAATTCTCTGGTGGGGATATTGGTAGCCACAGTTCTGAAACTTTGTGATAATTCATCACTATGATATAAATTTTCAAAATTATTCATTTCCATTTCTACTACTGGAAATGTTTTACTTTACCTAAAAACTTTCAGTCCCCAGCAGGCGTCATATGCATGGAGTTGCTAATCCATATTCTCAGTTCATGGCTTTAAACTGTGTCTATTATTGCAACTTGTATTCTGAGCAACTAGGTCAGTGGTCACAAAGTAAGCTAGCCACTAAATGTGACTGCCTTGATATAACTCAAACAGCATGTTGTAACAATGGTAGGTCCGTATTTCACTTTCAGATACAGGTAGCATGTTAAAAAGAAATTTCCCCATCAAGTCCTATGAGTCAGTGTTTTTTTTATGAGGAAATATTTGGAAAAAGAAACGAAGCCACAGAGATCAATCCTGGTTTTATTTAAGTAAAAACGAATGCCCGTTATATAGAAGGAGTATTTTCAATCTTGAAGAGGTAAATAAGAAACATTATTTCATTGTCAAGATATATCTTGTACATGTGATGGAAAATTACTGAAGAGAAGCAGTCACATTTCAGAGTCTCAAACCTGTTAGAAAGTGAGAGCAGTTTCTCTCCATGGAATTGCTATTGTGAAAAAGAACAGGCTAGCTTTTGTTACACTGGGGTGCTTGATTTCAAGTCCAAGTTTATATAGGGGCTTCACCAAGGTATGGAACTGTAATAGGATGTGGTGGTTTGATATAAGGTAGTTTATAAGTCTGATCCTTAAAAGCCCATGACATTCTACTGAGAATACTCTTCTCTGATTTTTCTCAGGTAAGAAATGTATGGAGGTCATTGTTAGATATTCTGAGTTGTTAAATAAAATAAATATGAAACAATTAACTACTGTAGGGGAACATTTCCTGAGCATCTCTGCTATGGTATATCTTTGGCATGTTTAAATTGTTGGTGAAAAAAGGAAAAAAACTATCATAGATGCATTGATAATCATGATAACTTTGGGACACTATCAACTGTAATTATCTTGGAATATAGCTGTTCTACTCATATTGTTTTCAGAAATGAGATAAGAATAAGACCAATTATAATAAGAAGACTGAAGGCTCCTGGGATTTTCTTTTCACTGGGTAAGATTTTAGGGAAATCCCATTTTATCTGATTTAATGTCTATGAGAAAGTACTTTCTAGACGATTCTAATACAGATTTTTCATTGCCTTATGAAATTCTCAGTGTTTCACAGTCTGTGATTACTGCCTTGCTGACATATGAATGAAGATCTGTAGTGATCACAGCATATGTCCTAGGCATGCTTACTTTGGCAGACCCCATTCCTTATTATATCAAATTCTAGTTCTAATGCACTCATTTGAATGCATCACATTAAATTGATTTTTTTAATTTGAAATTTTAAGATAATTTTATTTTAAAAGAATAAATTATTTCTTTTGTGGGCATTATTTGAATATATATATATTTAAAATTTTTGGAGCCAGTGTATATAATTTGTGGGGGAGGCTTGGAAAGCTAACAGATCTTAGGCTTTGTGTTTGCAATAGCTGATGTAAAAAATGTCCTGGATTGTGAAAAGCTGGTCTAAACTATTGCAATTCTGCACAGAGCTCTAGGATACCCATTGCAAAGCTAGTTTCATTGTTCTTATGGCAACGTTGATAAGTGTTTGCTTCCACTTTTGTAAGAAGAATGTTGAAATTCTTGGGCTTCTTGAGACAAAATGCTGTTATGTTGAGGATAGTGTAACTGACAGAATCAGTGTTGTAAATCCCAGGTGAAACTGCTACTTAATATGGAATGAGTTTTACTTGGATGCCAGTTTTTCAACATAACGAATAAAATGATCATTGGTTAATCTCACAGGCACACACACAAACTTATGAATGTGTAACTTTTTAACATGACCATATTATATACCTTTATAAAAAGGAGATGGAAGCCCTCCCTACCTCCACCTACACTGTAAACACTGCAGATTAAAAAAAAAAAAAAAGGTTGAACTTTGTGGATCAAAGATGAGGCAGGAGATATAAGACGGATTAAAGTTAAAATAAAGATAAATTCCTGAAAGCAAACAAAGGCATGAGAAAATGAAAAAAGCTTTCAAGGTTAAATAGAGTGATCATCTCAAAAGACAAATGAATTTAAAATTCTATTCCATTTTATCACAACCTTTCACAAATAAGACCTTAAAGAGATACCTGGGTAAATATGATGAGCTGCTGCAATAGCTCACCACAGGAATACCATATCTATCATCAAATTGCCTCTTTCTTACAATATTTCCCCTATGTGAAAAAAAAAACCCTCATTTTGAGATCATTTTAATGAATTATTGATATTCGGGTCATCTCAATACAATGTGTATTTTATTTTCAGCTCAAATCATTGACTCTGTTAAATGTAGGCACCAATTATTAATTAGAGAAAGAATATTTAAGTTGTCTGAAAGTGGTTAATGCCCCAGTATAGAGTTCTGTGCCAATGTGGCTGAATTTTGTGTTTAATGTCTCTGTAGAATAGCTAGTTTTACTGTGGCATTAGCTGAAGATTTTCTTCCTCTTACATTAATCTTTTCTGTATACTTGCTGAGCGCATTTAGGTCACTCATGACCCGGTCACTGAGGGATTTGCCAGCTAGCAGTTGACCAGTATGTGTCCTTAATTTTGTATTCTGGATGATCTGATGGATCATCAGGTCAGTGCCCAACTGTATTAGAAATAATAGCTGTAAATGAAATTGTGGTGAGCCTTTAAAAGCCCATAAAATTGGTGAAAAGCCATTTGATCACATGTAATGTTTAGGAAATACCCTGGCAGAAGTTTAGTTGTGTGAAAAAATGACAAGTGCATATACTACAACTAATCCTGGCCACTGACTCATTATTTTATATCGATGCTGAGTTTTCAACAATGTTAAATTTGATTTTTTTAAAAACTAGGATAATTGGGAAGGAGATTACAATAAAGATAGTACACAACATCTTCATTTGACTGCCAACATTTCTTTATCAGGTCACACAGCTCTACCTGTAGTTTCAAAAAGGGAGTATGTATTGTGCTGGTATTATTTGACTATTTTCTAGTAGAAAATATACCATGTGGGAAATTTATATTTTAAGAATATTATGGATAAGAAAAATCTCATATCCAAAGTTAGAGTTTATAAAAATTAGAATGAGCAATATAGTTATTTCAGAGCTGAGAATATGAACTTTGTTTCCAAGTGGAACAGAGTTATTAACAAGTAGAATGAAGGAAAATAGTTCATGTTAAGGAAGACAGGCTTTTTAGGCATCTCATCATTTATGAGAAACGTCTAAACCTTTGAAAGTAGAACACTGAAATGAAAAAGTAAATCTAGAGGCAGTATGAGCAGATAGATATGGGACCCACCATTATTTTTTTGAAATTGGGATTGAGCTAGAAATTTGCTAGGTAATGGTGACTGCTACCTGCCCGTGGAACACAGTGGGAAGGAGTGTCCAAACAACAAGACTAATCCTGCTCTGAGAAGAGCACAGTAAAGACAGAGTGGGTGAGGAGAGGGAAAGGAGAGCTCAGATAAGATTGTAGATGACAACAGTGCTACTGAATTATGGATGAATTAGAAGTGGCAGGGTTTGGGCTTATGAAAACCTGAATAATTTACAGCAGTGTTCTCAGAGTGCCACCTGGCTGCCTGGAGGAACTTGAGATGATTTTAGAAGGTACATGGGCACAACATTTAAAAACACTGAGCCAGATTTTAGAAAGAGAAGCACTTTCTTTGCAATATTCTTCCTAATTAGAATAAGGAGAAAAAAACAAAGCAAAAAACAACCAGACTTCAATGTGGTGTTAATGTGTCTTAAATAGCTCACCAACACTTGCTATCTCCCTATTTAATAATTGGGAAGCAGGCCTTGTCAAGCAGCTGCATCTAGCAAGATGTTTATGACATTTTTAATGACACATGATATTGATTTTTCATTTACAATAACGGTAGAAAGTTTTTCAAAGTGAATTTATTTAAGTAAAATTAATGATACCATTTAAATTAAAATACTAAGTATATGAGTCTAGGTGTTACAGAGTTTAAAGTCAGGACCTCAGTATGCAAATGAGGGTAGTTTGGCCAACATTGGTGTAGAGAGATGCTTTAAGCCCTCTCTTATTTATGAGAGACTCTGGAGATGTTTGGCCAAGCAGCATATGCTAAAGCTTTCCCTGTACTTCCATCTTCTTAGGGGTCAGAACTCTGTACACTGGGAAGGGATGCAGAGCTCCCCTTGTTCAACGCTGGGGAAAACAATCAAATAGTTGAAGTGGAAGCTTGAATAGACCACTCTTGAAATAAAAAGGAAACAATACTATTTTCACCTCCACACACTCATACTTAGTATAAATTAGCTTTCAACAGTAATGTTTATAGTAAGAAAATGGAGAAAACAATGGCTTTTCGATTGACTTTTTTTTTAAACGTATGTAGTTTATTTTGCAAGTTGGTATTTAAAAGTAAAACATATTTGGTAACAATTAGTTGAAGAAAAATATAGCTAAAATATAGGGCCGTAAAGAAAAATTATAGGTGTGTTCTCTAATCTTCAGTATATCATAGTATAAACATTTGTCAAAAAACACCATTGAGGGCACAGTGATTCTTGAGTGGTCTGGGTTGGTATCTAAGAGTCCAGAAATGGGATGTATTAGCTTCTTTGACTCTTGCTTGCACTTTTCTTACAGGACCAGGGTCATCTAAGAAATTAACAATCAGCAAATTATATGATATTTCAGCAAGTAGCTAACTCATAAATTTAGAGGCTGCCACTTAAGTGGACAGTGAGTGTAAATGGATTATTTTATGGAGACTTTGAGGACTCTAATAACTTTCTGTAAAGATTCATTGATATATTAAGAGAGCTTTTGCACAGCTGGTTTATTTACTGCATGCTTTTTAACCTCTGCACCATGGGCATTAAAAGAAAATGCCTTGAGGATTTCCCTGGTGGCATAGTGGTTAAGAATCCACCTGCCAATGCAGGGGACACGGGTTCGAGCCCTGGTCTGGGAAGATCCCACATGCCGCAGAGCAACTAAGCCCGTACTACTGAGCCTGTGCTCTAGAGCCCGGGAGCCACAACCACTGAAGCCCATGTGCCTAGAGACTGTGCTCTGCAACAAGAGAAGGCACCGCAATGAGAAGCCTTCACACTGCAATGATGAGTAGCCCCCGCTCGATGCAGCTAGAGAAAGCCCGCATGCAGCAATGAAGACCCAATGCAGCCATAAATAAATAAATAAAACAAATTTATTGAAAAAAAAATGCCTTGAGTGCTAACTAAATCTAGAAGTGGCTGTGTTGAGTATAGTATGGATAAAAAAGTTGGATTGGCTGAGAAACATATAAAAATATTAAAGGGAAATATTTTTATATCCATTGGGCTCTGCTGGTTGCAGATTGGTTCAAAGCAGATCTCAGCAGTTTATAAGGTAGTACTGACTAGTTTCATGTTCACCCCCAGCCCTGAAATTGCTGTCTCTTCTATGTGCTTTGCTTTTTTTTCCCCTCCCTAAACACCCTTTACCCATTTTACTCTGTATTACAGTTAGTGGTGTATGCATAGGCTTTTAAGCTCTGTATCTTACATATCTTATTCAACTTCCAAGACAGTGCCTTACTGGTAGTAGCTTTTCAATTAATGCTTTCTGAATTAAGTCTTGAAAGCTGCTTAGTCTGAATCAGGAAATGAGAAGACTGCCAAGAGCCTGAGATGCCATTCCATTTTTACCACTTGCTATCTGAGTGGCCTTGGAAAAGTTGCTCAGTGTCTTTAAGGCTTAGTTTCTCCACCTGTAAATTGGGGTAATAATAGTACCTGTCTCTTAGAGTTGCTGGGAACAATGCCTGTAGCCAAATACAGGAAGGGAGTCAGTACATTTTAGATATTTAATTTTGGTGATGGTATCCCAGTAGGTTTTTCAGAGATGACTTAAAAGGATTATAGATTGCAGTTGTGGGAAGAAAACTACTGAAATCCAGTACTACTGAAAACTACTGAAAATCCTATTTTCATCTTGTTTCTACTGGTATTTATATAATCTTAGCCTGACCAAGAAATTTCCTGAGCTTGTTTCCTCATTTATAAATATGAAGGTGTTTGGATATGATGTCTCTAAAATTCCTTCCATTAAAAAATTTTTATGACTGTTATTCTGTTTGTTCTTAATGGGAGGATAATGTAAAAACACAAGTTAATATATGAACATTTAGGGGGGTATTGCATAATCTATCTATGTTAGATTGTACTTGATTAAAAGTTGAAAAATGTTAAGGTTTTATTGAGACCACTATAATTAAATAATCTTTTAATCTGTGTAAATCTCATTTGAATAAGTGAAAGTAAGATGCATGTTTATTTTATGGAATTTAACTTTTTTATCTGCTTAGAAAAAGCTGAAGCTGAACAGATGATTTATCAAGCGAAGCTACTAAACTAGGTATTAGTACAACTGAATAAAATGTCATACAAATTTTTTTTGAAGATTTTTTTCATGTGGACCATTTTTTAAAAAGTCTTTATTGAATTTGTTACAATATTGCTTCTGTTTTGTGTTTTTTTGGTCTTTTGGCCACAAGGCTGTGGGATCCCAGCTCCCCAGCCAGGGATGGAACCCACACCCCCTGCACCGGAAGGCGAAGTCCCAACCACTGGACCCATGTCATACAAATTTAATGGATGTATCATTTTCCCAAAAGACAGTTTAGGTAGTGCTTTGGTGACTCTTTGGATCCATTATGCTTCTGTTTGGATAATTGCTGAATAGTTGAGTTGTTCTTCTGGAGTTCTCTCCTTGACTCAGGTTCCAGGGAACACTGGCATTTAAATCTTGATGACTGGAAAAGGAAATGACGCATTTCACTGGGGCATCTTTGAAATTCTGGGTTAAAAGAGATTACCCTGGATCTTTTCTGGTTCTAAATCGCATCACATGACTGATTAAATCTTTTTACTCCAAATATTAAACAACCATAACCCTCTTCTTTCCTCTCTGTTCAGTTTTGAAATGGTAACATTTAGTGTTATCTCTTATTCCTTGGGCTCCATTCACCCTCCAACCCATTGCAATCTGATTGCATTTGCCATTTCACTTGCCATTTCAGTGAAACTCCTTTGGCAAAGGATAGCAACTTCAAAATTGTTAAGTCCGACAGATATTTTTATCCTTTTTTTTCTTCCACTGTTTTAGGTAATATTGTTATATTCTCCTTCTATAAACTTTCCTTAAACAAGTATACTTCCTTTGCTCTGTGTCATCATTCTTTTTTTTTTTAAACTTTGGTTTAAAGTTTTACTTTAATTCATAGATGTAACAGAGAAGAAAAGGAAAGTAACATGAATGGGAATATTCCACAGGTTTAGAAAATCTACCAGGCTTTACCAGAATTAGCTCTGATATAAAGATACTGACTATATGTATTTACCTCTGCATCTCTCCTAGGGCTTATAGTCCTTTTTCCTTAGTGAAAGATCTTCCCAGCACCTGAGTCTGAGAGAAAAATGCCTATAATCATGTGCTAAAGTTTATTTTGCCCTGTGTTGTTTGAGGATGGTATTGTTTAAATACTTCATGTGGTACGGAGAGCCAATTTGACTCCTGAATGCAAGCTTCTTCCTTCATCCTTTCCTTATATTTCTGTTCCTTCCTTGGTTTTAAACTTCACTAGGTACTTACTGTATGTTTTTATGTCATTGACTAATCCCTATACTCTGTAGTGTTTTCCCCTCAACTGTTCTGTATTCACACTGTTCTATATATATATATACATATGTGTTTACAAATATATTCATGTATGAAAACGTAAAGAACACTGTAAAGAGACCTGCAGTCAAATAGTTTGGCCTTGCACAATCTCTGAATTCACTCATTCTCTGACCCTCAGTTTTATAATTATTAAAATTCAACTTGAACAGGTCACTTGGTCAATGTGAGGTGCCATACAGTGAAATCTTTTATGTGAAAATGTTTGAAAACTTTAAAGTACTAGAAAAAATGGGAAATATTATTAAATTATTTTATTCATTAGTTTCTCAATAGCAGGGACTAGATCCAGTATCAATATAATCTTTCCTCTTAGAACTGCTGTGTCATCATTCTTACCTTGTTTTCCTTTTTCACTGACTGGTCTTTCTTATTTGAGACTTTTCATTATGTTTTGAACCTTAATTTTATCCTTTCTCACATACTCAAACTCAGAAGATCCTGGGAGCTCTACTTTCAAAAGGTACCCAGAATCCTTTTGAAAGGATTCTGGGTACTTTTTGAAAGGATTCTGGGTACCTTTTGAAAGGTATTATTACCTTTCAATAATAGAATTCTAATAATAGAATTATTATCATTGTAAACTACCATCATTCTTTCATGAATTAATGGTATAGCTTCCTAAAACAAAAACAAAACAAAAAAACCCTCTGCTTTTGCCCCTTGCCCCATAGTAGATTCCATAGGCAATAGCCAGAGTAAATTTGTTAAAACATAAATCATATTACTTTTCCAATCTAAACTTCTACTGGATTTCAGTATTATTCAGGGTAAGATTCCATAGAAGTCTGTATAATGGCCATTAAGATTCTATTTGATCTAACCCATTGTTCTTCAAATAATCCAAGCACACCCTTAACTCAAGGCCTTTGCATTTGCTGTTTCTTAATTCTGGAAAGCTCTATCCTGAGACATTCATGTAACTCACCTTCTCACTTTAGATCTCTGCTCAAAAATCACCTGAAAAGTGAGGCACTTCCTGACCGTGCTATATAAAATAATAATGCTCCCTCCCTTCCTTACCTTATTTGATTTTTCTTCATTGTGCTTATTTTCATCTTGCTATACTCTTGGTGGCTACTAAATATTTAATCTTGACTTTTCTTGTAAACTTTCTGATAAACATTTCTATTTAATCATCCCAAAGGCACCTTGAATACACATGTCCAAAACTCAAGCACATTTTATGCTCCAGAAATACCCAACTGCTTGTAACCTGAACAAAACCTTTGGCATCATGTTTCTATGCAGTTATTCATGTTATTTTCACACCTGTAATACTCTTCTTTACCTGGTAATTCCTACTTGTGCTGCAAGAGCAGATTTCATTTCTCCTGTAGCCTTTATTAATGTGATTCCTACCCTTAGAGTGGTTAATTATTTCTCCTCTCTGTTTTCATAAAACCTTGAGCTTACCTTTAACCACTGTATATATTGAATTATAGCAATATGATCCCTTTAATTATCTTTCTCCCCTAATAAACAAAATTTCCTTAAGGATACAGATTGTGCTCTACATATCTTTGTATTCCTAGCACCTTAGTATTGCCAGTGCAGAAGGCACTCAAGAAATGTTTGTAAAATTGATCAGAGCCAGTGTTCCTTAGGGAATGACAGAATGTTAAGGAGGCTACTAGCCAAAAAGGGCACAAGAGAGGAAAAATAGAAAGACAGGAACTTTGTGACCTAGCTGGTTCTTTACCAAGGTTAGTTTTTATACAACTCCAAAAAATTGAGGGTTTAGGCACTGGAGGTGTGGCATATGGGTGGAATAGGATTGACCTGAAAGTTCTATCATTGGCCACAGATGCATTTGAAGAGAGGAAAGATAAGAGAGGTAGAACAATAGAGCCTTACTATCTTAGCAGTTTCACAGCACAGTGCCAAGTGACTGGCCCAGCTTCAGCAGTCCAGTTGGGTGGCAACAGAGGGGTAAATTATACAATAGTGAATTCTTAGATCTAGAGGCATCTTGCTAACAGAAGGAAAAATAGAGAACAATGTCAATTTCCAGAGAAACCCCCATGAATCAATATAAATAACAAACCTTAGTATATTTTCAATATATAGATAATTGGATAATAGATTTCCTTTGATGCATGGCTGTTTCTTTATCCTTTTCTGCATAGTGACAAATAAAAAGATGTTGAATTGAGGCTTAGAGTAGATATTTCATTGGCTGATGTTTCCACAGCAAGTAATTACAGAGTCAGAGTAGAAATCTACTTCTGACTCCGAATATTTGCTTTTTGTTTAATTTCTTGCTTCTTCAGAAAGAAATGAGTTCAAAAACATGTATTCAAGTACTATTACTCACTTAAATTTTCTAGGATTCAGTTTCCTGATCCTTGAAATGAGTGTCATATTTATTCTACCTAGCTCTTAGGGTTGTGGTGAGGCTCCAATGAAAACTACAAAGTGCTGTTTGGAGGTACTGTTTTTAAGACCACCATAAAAGTAGGAGCCTGTCTTATTAGTTTATATTAAGTCAAGTTCATTTAAAATTATATTGTTTGTTGTTTGGTGTATTAAAATGACAAATGATATTTAATTTATCCAAGTTAATGTTATTTTGTTCTTTCTTCCAGAACAACTAATATGCTTGATAAACTGATTATGACTAAGTTGGAGCCTTTCTGTAAGACAGTGTCCTTACTCAAAAGCCAATTATAGAGGAGCACATATTCTCTTGTTTCCACTGATCTTAGACTTCCTGAACATATTTCAAGAAAGAATCTTGTATTGGTTTCCTCTTTGTAGTAGGCTGTTGTTTAGTCAGCTTGGATGTATACATGATTATAGGAATTAATAATACGTGTTAGAGGAAGCATATATATTTTTTATAATAAGTACTTTGTGAAATATTTTTGAGGAAAAAGTATTTTAAAGTTCTAACTAGTATATTCAGTGAATATTTCTTATGGTCATTCATTCATTCATTTCACAATTGTGTACTGAGTGCCTATTAAGTACCAATGTTCTAGGCACTAGGAAATATCAGTGAACAAAATAGAGATTCCAGCTCCTGAGGAGCTTGTTTTATCAGAGGAAGATGGACATTAAACAATAAATATAAATGAGTATATTACATAGTATGCTAGCGGGTGAAAATTACTATGAGGAAAAAAGTAGAGCATAGTAACAGGGATCCAGAGGCTGAACATATTCATTCACCTAATTAATGAATATTTATTAAGTACAACAACAAACAGGATAATATCTAATTCATACTGTACCAGCAGTACTTAAAGAAATCCAAAATCTAGCTTGAAAAAATCAGCAAAGATAAGTTTGGAAAAGAAGAATAATATAGGATCAATTTCACTACCTTGATTTTTATATTAATCACTCCCTTGAGTTTCTTTATCAATTTATTACCCAAGTGTGCATCCCTAAACTATAGTCTTATACCTTGTTTGCATATTGTCTGTGCCTGTTATGTCTTTTAGCATATAGTTTCTCTATATATCTATTTCTTCTTTGGAATTCATTTGTTGAAGAACTTAGTTCATTTTAACCTACAGAATTTCCCAGTCTGGATTGGTAATTTCATAATTAGTACTTTGCTATTCATCACATTCCTCTGCCCTCTGACCTCTTGCATATTGGCAGATGATTCCGAAGGCTTGATGGGTTAGATCCCTTTGAAAACCTATTGGTGGTGGTGGTTTTGTATTAGGAGACACATAATGTCTGGTTTTCTCTCAGTCCCCGCACCCCGCCCCCACTGCCAGACTTTTTCCCTCTCTGTAACTCTTGTGTTATATAATGCTAGCAACCATTCATGCTAATGCCTTGGGACATGGTGATATTCTAATGTTAGTATTTTATTTTCATTTATCAGATGGAATAATTTTATGAAGAGTTGCTGTTTCTCATCTGTTAAGGTAATTACCCAATGGTACAATTCATATAAGGAAGGCAGTATAGATGCTTACTTAGTTTTCTTAATTTACCAGTTTCCAGGATAGTGAATTGATTTCCAGTCATCTTCTAGAGACCCACTGGCTTTTTTCCTCTATCTTTATAGACTCTAGTTTTAAATGTATTTTGATGTGTTTCAGTCTGTTGGCATTATCATCTTTTTTTTTTTAAACAAATTTATTTAATTTATTTTTGGCTGCATTGGGTCTTTGTTGCTGTGCGTGGGCTTTCTCTAGTTGCAGTGAGCAGGGGCAACTCTTCGTTGTGGTGTGCGGTCTTCTCACTGCGGTGGCTTCTCTCATTGCGGAGCACGGGCTCTAGGCGTATGGGCTTCAGTAGTTGTGGAACACAGGCTCCGTAGTTGTGGCTTGTGGGCTCTAGAGCGCAGGCTCAGTAGTTGTGGTGCATGGGCTTAGTTGCTCCGCGGCATGTGGGATCTTCCCGGACCAGGGCTCGAGCCCTTGTCCCCTGCATTGGCAGGCGGATTCTTAACCACTGGCCACCGGAGAAGCCCAGCATTATCACCTTCTTGAAGCTCAGTTGTCTCATTTTTGACCAGTGGGAGCCTCTTCCATTTGGCATGTTCTGACAGGACTCTACTAGTTTTTGATTGCTTACTTTCTATTGTACTATCTGGTTTGACAAGATTTTCAGGGCTTATCTTATATATTTCCTATCTAAGTCCTAGAATCAGACTTTTTCTGAGAAATCAAACTGGATTGTTTAGTGGAAAGTTGAATTTCACGATTAAAGTCTGGATGTTAGGGATGCTTATTTATCTTGGGCTGGTCATTGTTTCTAGGCATTTTAATAAAGTTAATTATGTAGGCAGAGATGAGAAACACCCAGAAATATATATCTTTAAATATATACCTATCCAAAGATAATATATCTCATGGGTTTATCTTGATATTTTCAAATCAATTTAAGTACTACAGGGTTTTTACTTAACCTTTCCTCAAGGACATAGGGGATGATAGCATTAGAATTGTGCTATAACTTCTTATTTTCTTTATCCTAAATTATACATACAGCAGTCTTAGAATGACAATACTAATATGATGACTATCAATATGATTACGGAACACAGTTATATGTGATTTTTACATATGCCATCCTCATTCCTTGTTCATTTTTTAGTAGTTGAACTATACCTGTAAGGTCTGAGTATATAACAATTACATACTATATTTTTTCCTTTAAACTTAATTCCTTTACTTTTGGTTATAAATATAATTATAAACATAATGCTCACTATCAGTGCTTATGTTGATATTTCTCATTTTGGTTGTCAGAATTCTTTCCCTTCCTAGTAGATTCCTAAGGAAGTGCTCATGAGGACATTCCTGAATTCTTGAATGTTGATATTAGTTTGTCTTATGCCCTTTATATTTGAAAGACAGTTTTGCTGGATATGAAATGGATTCTGTCATGGAGATTCTCAAATATGTTATTACATTTTCTTCTGGCATAAAGCATTGCCATCAAAGTCTGATAATCTAATTTTATTTTCCTTGTAAAATAAATGTTTTCCTTTTTTAAAAAAAAGCCCAAGATTTTTTTCCCTTTAAAGTTTGGTAATTTTACTAGAGTGTACCTTTGATATAGTAGTTCTCAGTCTAAATTGTTAAGTACACGTGTGCTCTTTTAATATGCAGTTTCAAATCTGTATTTCAGGGAAGTTTTCTTGAATATTAGTTTTAGTATTTGTTCTGTTCTCTTGCTTTGTTTTTTTATTTTAGGGATTCCTGTGGTCTGTATCTTGGATTGGCTTTCCAGGACAACATCTTCAGTATTTTATCTCTTCAATATTTATCTTTCCTTTTTTCTAAGCCATTCTTATCTTTCCTTTCTCAAAAATTTCTAAGGTGTAATTTACATAAAGTAAAATTTACCCATTTTAGTGTATAATCCTATGGATTTTAAGCAATGCATAAGTCTTGTAAATGTCACCACAGTCAAGATATGGAAATAATTCTAGCACTCCCATCCGCCAAGTTCCTCTGTACTCCTTTGTAGTTGAGAATTTTCCCCACACCAATCCCTGGCAACCACTGATTTATCTTCTGTCTCTATAGTTTTGTATTTACAAAAATGTCATATAAATGGAGTCATATAGTATGTCTTTTGAGTCTGAGTTCTTTCACTTAATAAAATACATTTAAGGTGCATACATGTTGTTGCATTTATCATAGTTTGTTCTTTTATTGCTAATTGCTGAGTAATGTTCCAGCATGTGGATGTACCAGTACCATAGTTTGCTTCTTCATTCTTTGGTTGAAGACATTTGTGTTGTTTCTGGTTTTAGGTAATTATGTATAAACTTGCTATAATAATTTGTGTATGAGGTTTTTGTGTAATCTAAGTTTTTATTTCACTTGAGTAAATATGCAGGAGTGGAATTGCTGGTTGATATGGTAGTGTATGTTGAGAAAGGTATGTGTAACCAGAAGGAATGAAACTGGTGTGAGGAGAGAGGAAGAAGTGAGTAATCTAATGGTGTTAAGTTCTTAGTCTCATTTTTTTCCCTAAGATCCAGATGCTTCTTTGTTTTTCCCATAGTTTGGTTGTCCACTTATCCTTTGGATTTCATAAAACAAACTAATGTCATTTGGAAGATCTGTTTTTGTCCCTTTAGGCTGTTCTAAGTAGATTTCTGACATGTGCAGCCAAAGTAAGACTTGTATTAGAGCAACCCTTTATTGAGCACTTAGGGGGAGCTAACCACTGTGCTAAACCCTTAACATGCATTTTATAATTTATTCACTGGGATTATCCAGCCTTATACATTGCTTGCAATGAAAATTTAACTCGTTGTTATGAAAAAAGAGAGAGGAAGTGAAAATAAGAAACCTTATGTGGAATTAATGTGTTTACTAAAGGGTTATAAACATGCTGTCAAGCATTGCCAAAGCATTTTTTGTATTGGAGAAATACACTTTTCATTACAAATGACTTTATTGTTTAGTACAGCCATTTTAATGTTGGCAAGTAAAGTACAAGTCTACTTTGCACAAAAGAACAAGCCACATTGCTATGAATTCACACATGCATATGTAGATTACTTCTTTGGTGTATATATTAATAAATAAAATATTCATGAACTGAAGCCTTAAAATGAGAAACTTAAAACCATGATGGCTAAAGCACTTTGTTATTTCTGTGAGATCTAACAATATTCAGCTTTCTGGTTTCCTCTGGAACAGATGTTTAAAGTACAAATGATCTAAAAGATCTCTAAATACGGGCCATGACCTTTGTTGAATAATTTAAGATATTCTGATATCCTTCCATTTGGGGATTAATGCTCTCTTTTCTTGAATCATTTTGTAAGGACACATATCATAGGTGCTGTATGAGTGGTCCAGATGCTATGCGCTGCTGGAGTTGAGAAGAGGGACAGGTCAGTTTCTGAGTTGGAGGATCAGGGAAGGCTTTGCAGAGAAGGTGGTACTGGGATGGGGCCTTGTAAGTTATTTGTTTCCAGAGACCATTGACACTAACAGGATTTAGTTGAAATCAGTAAATCCATACGGCTGGATTCTTGACTAATTATTATAAGAAAATCATGCCCTCTTTGATCCTATCTCCTGCCGTTGCACTTGGAAAAGGCAACTTCTAGAAGTAAATTTTTCTATTATCTAGCTCATTATGGAATATTATTATTATGTTTAGCCAAAATTCTGTATTGTATCTTTATTTATAGTTGATTGACCTGAGTTCCAGCAAGACAGTTATTTTAATATTTTCAGTATCTCCTGGAAAAATAATAGATCATTAAAAATGAACATTTTTTATTTACCAGAGAGCAAAAGGATCAATGTGGTTACTCAGTAAAATATACTTTTAAATTTAAAAATAACTCAAATGGCTTTTTAGAGTAACAAAAGCACGCTTCAAAACAGGAAAAATCATCATGGCATTTAGAAGCAATAGAAAAAATAATATGTAACCTATTTGTAATTGATTACAACAGGACCTCTGACATTTCTGTGTACTTGTTCAGGGGCTTGTTCATGAAGCCATTGCTAAGCAGGGAAGTGCTGATGATTATTTATGAAACATTCAAGAAAAATAATGGTTCATACTTGGCATAAATTCTGAATTAATCTCTTAAGTACTTGCATGCTATACAGCATCATCAGCCTGATATGCTGATACACACGGATCACTATAGAAACATGTGAACAGAAGTTTTCTAAATGTTTACAAGATGTTGAAAGATTTTATTGCCTTAAGACACCACAGACATTTATTAGCAATATTTGTGTGTGCTTTAGTAAATGTGGTATTATATATATGTGGTACCATGTTAAGTATCACACAAACAAGTTTAATCCACTATGCAAAGTATATTTAGTAATACAGTAGACCACATGCTTTGTCACGACTGTGCAATCATTGGTTGATTCCCTCAGTCTTCAGGTATATCAGTGGGGCATGTGGTGGACCCAGACTTTGGGCAGGTCAGCCTCTTCCACTTTACTGAGCATACAGTATAAATACCAATTTTTGTGTATACCATGCCAATAAAATGGTTGGGAAACCCAGAAAGCAGCATTTATTGAGCAGCAATTACATGGAAGATATTGGCCTAAGAACTAAAAGTGATTTAAAAACAAACAACAAGACATTTTATGCTTTTAAAAGCGTTTAAAATCTAACATAAGAGGGATATGTAACAAAAAAAATGTTACAAACTCAGATTTGTTATTTCTGTTTAAATGATCTTAACATGTATTCCAAACCCTCATTTCCGTTATGATGGAAGAACATTCTTGCCAAATCAAGGTACCTTCCAGTTTAAATAGTATCTTCTGGATCAATGCAGGCAGCTTCAAGGCTCCTTTCCTACTCTTCTTCCCTAGGATGATCTAGGTTCTTGGGTGCTTCCATATATCTTCCTGACATTGGAGGGAGAGAATATGGTCTGGGGTTCCTATCTGTTGTGTTCACTGCTGTAATAACTTGCCATCTGTTCTGTCAGTGTCTGCAAAATGCAGTGATTATTCTGGAAAGCTTATTCTGTGCTGTAAGTCCTCCCTCTTCCCGCACCAACCCAATCCTCATCCTCTTAACCTTCAGGGATGCCATATCTTAATTTTTACCTTATTTCTGTGCCTTACTTGGGCAGGAGAGTCTTCTTGGATTCTCTCCATATCCCACAGAATTCAAGAAAGGGTAATGGAGTGGGCATGAATTTTAAGATATTCCTCTGTCTGGACGTGCCCTGCTGTAATTTATACTCAAAAGCAGCAGCTCTATGTTAAGCATCACACGGCTAGGCTGCCTCTCTCCAAAATTCAGACAAGAAGTAGATCTTTTTCTGCCTTCATCTTCTCATAAAAGTTTGGTGGTCTCTATAGACACCATTTCTCTGGGTTTCAAGCCATCATTGACAAAAGGAAGAGCCAGGGACAACAGTTTAACAATTGCATGTAGCTGTTGTTCCCCCAGCTTCTCCAAACTCTCTTTCCCATTCCACACAGGCACATACAAAGGTTCTGGACAATACATAAACATGTTGCTCCTCCCATCCCAATGTAGTTTATAATTTAAACTTGTATTTTTCAAATTTTTTTGATAGAAACTCTTTGTGAGAAATACATTTTCTTATCAACCCCAGATATCACACACTTACCTTACTCTTGTGAATTGCAGTGTAATCTATTCCATTTCATTAGGGGGAAAAAAGACAAAAACAAAAATGAACAACAAAAAAAATAATACTAGTGTAGACTCAGGAAAATGATTTCATGACCTTCTTGTGGGCCTTGACCAGCAGTTTGAAAAGCAATGCTATAAAACTTTACTCTGAGTCACTCTGCTCCTGATAAGTAAAGCCAAGCCAGCTTTTTAAAATTCTAGTAGACATCATCCCTTTTCAAGTGGCTGAGTCTCACAAACGGAAAGAGCTTTGACCTTCAGACCTACATCTACGCAATGTGCTTAAAAAATCCATTTGAATTATTTGTTTTGGTCTATGTCCCATTCGCCACCTTTGGCAATGAATATCTTTGAGTATATGAGCAGAGAACAGTAAGAAAAATGAGAGAAAAAAATCTACAGGTTTTATCCTGATACGTATAAATTAGAACAAAGAACCACAGAATTTTGAAACGCTGCAGAAACTTAGAGACATTAATTTTCCCAACCAAGCAGTTCAAAAAGACACTAATAATCAGGAGGATCATCTGGCTTGTCTATGGCCACAGAGCTTGTTAGTGCCAACTCTCAAACCCCTAGCTTGGCTGTCATGTCACCATTCTTTCCATTTAAAACTATTCAGCCTCTTCTTAAAGTTAGAAAATTGGTCAAATGAAAGTACATATGAAGAACTAACATGGAGTGGGAACTCATTCTCACCATGTACTTAATAATTGTTAGTTCTTTTTTCTCTTCCTGACCTTTGTGAGTCTGAGGTGGAAGTATTCATTGTGCCTGATGCGGTTCCTAATTTTCTATATCCTCTCTCTTTTCTTTCTTTTCCTTCATACTTAGGGTGCTCTTGAGGGAAGAGTGGAGAATACTGCCTATACTTTCATGGGGTCACTATTAAGCTGTGGTATTAGGGAGCCTAACAACTCAATGTGCCATAAGACAAATTTTGGAGGATTAAACTGATTGTCACTTTGCTCTGGCTTTAGTCAGTAATATAGAACCATCCTCCATTTCAACTCTTCTTAGAGAAAACATATTTCATACACTGACCTAAAGATATCTGGGCAGTTCTGATGATCTACATCAGGGATCAGCAAAAAGAGGTATTTAAAAAAATATGGATCTAAAAACATACCAGCAACCCTTTTAGAAAGTGATTTATCAGTATGTGTCTAAGTTCTTTGACATACGTTCCAGTGTTTATCTCAGAGGTTATGTCTAATAACAAAATTCTATATTAGATACAACTTAAATATCAGCAGTGAGATGATTAAGTATAGTAATAAATACATTTTAAAATAAAATAATATTACATAAAATACTGTGCAGAATAAATTGTTATACAATCCTGAAATATATTGATGATGTGTCCATGATTATGGAGAATGTTTGTGTTTTGAAAGGTTTTATAAAAGACATAAGATTGCATCCTCAGTATGAGATTAACTAAAAACAATTGTATAGAAAAAGATTAGAAGGAAATAAATTAAGATATAATAATGATTATCTCTCAGATGGCTTACGTTGAACCATTTTTCTTTTTCCCTTCTGAGTCTTCAATTATCATGTATTATACATACTCAGAAAAAATAAAAAAATTAAAAGTAAAATATCTCACAAATATGTAATATCATTTTAAAATATTGGAAGCAGGAAAAATCTCAGGTTTTAAGCTTTTAAGGTTTTTAGGTTGTGTTTGATTACAGTGTTCAAAGAAGCTTCATGAGTTGGGATGTTAGCAGTTTTTTGGATGGAGTATCCTGAGAGGTAGCATCAGTGACTCACAGTCACTGTTAGTAATGTGCAATATGAAAAAAGGAGATGTTGAATGGAAACACACCTACCTTTAAACAACAGGTGGAGTTATTGTTTAACATTTTGAGTGGGCCAGGGTGTTTGTTTATCTCCTGCTGCTGTTTATAACTTAGAACTGTTATTAGATCCAAAATAGAGGAACAAGTTGGAAAAAAAAAGAAGAAATGAATAGTTCCTCTACCTCCTCTTTGAGGAAGTTACCTGCAGTTAATCCTGCTAGAATGAGCAGCAGCTGCAAATGGGTCTGTCTTCTTGAATTCACTGCGCGTACCCACAGTCCACGCTGCAGTGGTTGAAGCAATCTTCCTTTCAAGATATTGATTTCCTATGGAATTGTCATTTGAAATGATGGATTTACAGTTGGGTTGGGACCTGGAGGGAAGATGGTTGTGTTTGTGTTGCAGGCATGAATCTTGACAGGCTTTGTCCTCCACACAGTCGGCAAAAGGAAAGGAAAGAAATTATTAGAGCAGGGAAAAAGATTAAGGAGGATACTTTAATCATCTTCCAGTTTTACAGGGCAATTTCTAATACTTAGGACAAGGTTTTTTATGAGTTCATCATTTCACAATAGTTGAATTTTTTTGATTGTTCCTAAAGCCAAAGTAGCAAGACTTATTGTTGTGTACTTTGCAATAGAAATGCAGAAAGTGGTTTTTTTTTTTTGTTTGTTTTTTGGGGTTTTTTTGCTAGAGTATTCATTGGTAGTAATTTTCTATTTCTCCGAGGAGGTCTGAAGGCTGACCTTCAGGTCACAGTGCTAACAGTCCTTTCTTCATAGGTCAGATTTCCTAGAGCCCTGGAGCCTTCCATTTAAGAAGGGCCTGATTCTGGATTGTTTCCTTCCATCCCAAGATATTGGACCTTACTCCCTTCTTCCTACTCTTCCTTCTGTTATCTTCTTTTATGTAATACGAATTTCATGTAATATGGATCTTCTCTTTCTGTAATATGTTATTGCCTTTTTTTGGCCACACTTTGAGGCAAGATATTCCATCCTTTTTTTCCTTCTTTTTTCATTTGTTTTTCCTTTATGCTCTAATTTTTACTTCAGAAACAATGCAGCCTCATTGGTTTGGGGCTCACTAATCAGACTGGTTATTTGCTTGACATGAATTCATATCCTATTATTCTAGATAGGCCCAAAGGTATTAATATATCCTTTTGTTTTCTTAGTTTTCAGAGAATAGTCCATGAAGCAAAGTAGGTACATGAGATTGTATATGCTTGTGTATTAAAGTATGTGATATTAAAAATATTAAGTTGATACAGCAACTAATGAGTACTTATCATCAATGAGTACAATATTCTTCATAAATAAATTTTATAACAACAAAAATTTGACTTTATTATCAGAGTATATTTTTAAACCATTTTCCACAGAAAATTTTCATTAAAAAGCACTCGTTTATCTATCTACAGCAAGTACAATGAACCAAATTAAATCACTTGGAGGTGATGGAACATCATCCATATACACTGTATAATAGGTACTGTTACTAGTTTTGGGGGCCATTGGGTCATTATCTCCTTAGACTAAATGACCACTGAGATTCTTCATTATTTCATTTGACATATACATGTAGTGATTTTTGATATCACATTATATATATATATATATATATATATATATATATATATTTGTCTTTAATCAGCTGACTTTTCTGTGTCTTAAACATATGCTTTTCTTCTCTAATTTTGTGCTTTTAATCTACTGTGGACCAGAAAAATCATATCTATACTTAACAGAATTCTATCTGAAGTTGGAATAAGTAGTCACTGAGTGATATTTAAAAACACAGAGTTTGTACACAGCTTTTGACCTCTACTTTTGCTTCCTTGAGCTCTTTAATAAAACACTTCATTTCCTGATTCTTACTATGATTACAGAGATTTGAAGCTGTTGGGGAAGTGAGATGTTGAAGTATTTGACTATTTCTAAGCAATGCCCATATTAATAGTAGGTCAGCTATCAAAATATTGAGGATTGAATGCATCCTATATTCAAGCATTGGATACCTGATAGTCACATAGTGTGTGTGTGTGTGTGTGTGTGTGTGTGTGTGTGTGTGTGTGTGTGTGTGTGTGTGTGTGTGAGTGAGAGAGAGAGAGAGAGAAAGAAAGAGAGAGAAACCATCTTCCTAGGAAAGAATTGGCCAAAAGAGGTGGCTTAAAACTTGATTGGTACCCATTTCTAGTACATTTCACTAATCTGAATCACAATTTTCAGCACTATTGTCAGGAAAACAGCAATCTCACCTTCATCTTTGTTTTGTTTAGGACACAACCCTACCTTTCTTTTATTTAGAGAATATACTTAGTTTGGAAGAGGTACTAGGATGTGTATATGTGGATGAAGGTAAGGTGAAATAAAGCATAAAAACATCTAGTTGGAACTGTGATTCTTCTGATTCCAGTATTCAATTAAATTTCTAGAACACTAAACTTATTTGGCAGATGCTTGCTGATGATAACCTGTTATCATGGCAATATCTTATTATTGAATAATTAAAACCACACTTTCAAGTAGAGTAACCCTTCCAATTGGGGCATAAACACATACTACAATTCAAGTGCCCGTTTTAGACTTCAGTCAGTAAAACCTTAATTAATTAGAAGTCAGTACATTAGGAACATAAATCAGATAGATTTCAATAGTAAAATAATTTTTACTCTATAATGATAAAATAGCCTAATATTTAAAAAATATTGTTCGATAACAAGTCAATATTTTGTTTTAAATGCTTTCTAGGAAACTCTCAGGTAGCCAGGGTTTATCCTTCCATTTCTGGTAGAGTATTGTTGTTTTTTCTTTTTTTATAAATTTATTTATTTTATTTATTTATTTTTGGCTGCTTTGGGTCTTTGTTGCTGCTCTTGTGAGCTTTCTCTAGTTGCGGCGAGCGGGGGCCACTCTTCGTTGCGGTGCATGCGCTTCTCACTGTAGTGGCTTCTCTTATTGCAGAGCATGAGCTCTAGGCACACGGGCTTCAGTAGTTGCAGCACGCAGGCTCGGTAGTTGTGGTGTGTGGGCTCTAGAGTGCAGGCTCAGTAGTTGTGGTGCATGGGCTCTGTTGCTCCGTGGCATGTGGGATCTTCCTGGACCAGGGATCGAAGCCGTGTCCCCTGCATTGGCAGGCGGATTCTCAACCACTGTGCCACCAGGGAAGCCCAAGTACTGTTAATTGAATGTTTATTGTAACAGTAATATTAAGGGAGAAAACTTTCCTCCTTCAGGACAGTAGGCCAGTGTACATCCATTAAATTCTTACAAATCAAATTCTGATTAGACATACTTACAAAAATGTTTCTGATATGCATTTTTTATATAAATAGAAGGATTTTTATATTATTCTTTTTTCATGCTTGTACATTATTAGTGGGAAATCAATGTCACTTGAAAAACCATTTTACTTAGACTATCACATTTGTTTTAACAAAGTAAGTAGATTCTATTTGGTGTTCAGTGAAACAGGCTGTTCTCTTTCTGGATATTTATTATAAATATGTGCCATTTCACACTCATCTTTGTTTAGACAAACATGCATTTCTGACATTTATCTATTTTAATTACTGGTCAGTGCTATTTATATTGGTAGGCAATGCAATTTCCTATTTAACTTTGGTATGAACACTATGCAAATACAGTTTTGAGCTTGGCCACCTGTTTACACATTCTGTCATGTGTCCAACAAAACCTTTTCTAGAAAAAGTATTTCAAGGGAGTGAGACCTTTGGCGATCCTAACCCTAAAGCAGACTTAAATTAGATTTTTAAAAACTGTTAGCCTGCATAAATTCACAAGGATACCTCTTGGTAGGCAGTATAATTGAGATGCTGGGGAGTATGAAGGGACTAGCAGGACTGTTATTGATAACACTTGGATCTAATCTCTTAGCTTATAAATATTGAAAATGTGTTAACATGTATTGATGTTTGGTCGTGAACTCAGGGGCAGTGAAATACATAAAGAAGGCACTGAATACATAATAAATGAAGGAGCCACAACTCTGATGTTACACTGATGATGTAGTTTCATGTAGATTTTTTTTTTACATGGACAGTATTCTTTTTTGTCAAATTTTGGAAAGGAACTATGAAATCTTCTAGTGCACAGCTTTGTTAAACTTCGACAGTTTACAGAAAAATCTCATAGCAAGCTTCTCAGTGAGTGTGGAATACTAGGGATCCTAGAGATCAAAGTTTAGTCCTGTTACCTGTGTTGTTTCCCAACTTAACACTAGGAATCCATTTTGGACATTGATTTCAATGAACTATTAGATGAATGTCATTTTAATGATTGATCTAAAACTGGATGAGGTACCCTCCCCTCCTCCCCAGTCAAATGCTCTGTCTTGTATACAGAGTAAAAGGTATATGAAAAGAATAATTTACTTTGAGAAGTTGAAATCTTTGAATTGGTAGGCTTTGGTATAAAATAAGGAGTCATCTTTCTTTGAACTAGGAGTAATGTGAAAGCGTAAGGGAAGTGATATTCTAGTGAGCAAAAATAATTAAGAATATATATTTGCCAATGAAAAAATTACATTTATTTCTGATACCTTTTTTTAGGTTGGCTGAGGGGAAAAACTATTAGATCAAGCTTTTGGTGATGGAGTAAAGAGTTTTGACCAAGGTTTTGTCTTCCTATCATTGAAAAGAGTTCTCTGAGTATGAGTTTCTAAAAATGTGAGTAATCAGAAATTTGGAAAAGAAAAGAAAAGGCTAGTCTTGCAGGATGTCAGGAAAGGGCATGAGCAAGCATTAAACAGAAAGAATACACACAAAAAATACCCCTAATGGGATGAATACCCAGCTTGTCACAAAAATGCTTAATGATGGAGTGAAGATAAATTTGTCAGTTTCTCATATGTTGAATATTCATCATATAGTCTATGCAGCTGTATCTTAGAATGCCATTTCCTCTTTTTTTTTTTTTTTTTTTTTTTGCATAAAGCAGATTACTCTCCTAGTTTATTCTTAGGAGCTGCATTATGCACCTTACATGCTTAAGTGAACTATTGTAAGCCAGTACTTTAAATGCTGTTTTGTTATTCTCAGTCCTTATTTTCTTACTGTGTGATCACATTTATGGCACATAGGTAATTTTTTTTTTTTTGAAAAAGGGAAAAGGTTTTATGAAAATGAGCATTTCCCTATTTGGTACTCAAGCATTCTGATTGATATTTATTCAGTGTTAAATAAAACTAGTGCTATATTTAAAGCATATATGCATATACATATATGTTGAGGTATAAACATTGTTCTTGATTATTTATTAGTATGGGAAGTGATCTTAATTATTTCTGTAGTAGGTTTCACAGGTTAATGCCAAATCTAATCATATCTTCTTAGACTCAACATGTGTGATTGAAATTTTATAAAGCTCTAACTTGGAAGTAGTATTCATAATATCTTATTGGAGTTTACAATCCTACGTCTCCAACTAAACAACCATTTTAAACTTTTAAAGTAATTCTTAAAATAAAATATATGTAAGACCTGATTCCAAAAGTGAATTTAAGATGAAACCCACAAAGCTTAAGTGTCAGGGCCCTCGCTTGCATAGGTCACTTTCAATCTCAGCGTGTTCTACTTTCAGGATGTGGAGAAGAAGCACAGATCATGTTGTAGGTGGTGGTCCTGGGACTGTGGGTGGTTCTGGGTCATCAGCATCTGCATGTCTACCCATGTCCCTGGTGAAAACCTGACCCTGGTAGATCTCATTGTGCATGTGGATCCTACCTTTGACTCCTAAGGAGAAAATCTGAACAAATGCTATTCTCTCCCTCAGAGAGAATGAATCTAAAAATATAGGGAAAAAGTATTACAGAGGTATTATAAAAGTGGTAATTAATAATAACGGTAAAAGTGCTGGGTTGTTTTCCTGGATTTTTATTATGTTCATGGTATTTGTCAGCTTTTTTTTTTTTTTCGGTACGGAGGCCTCTCACTGTTGTGGCCTCTCCCATTGCGGAGCACAGGCTCCGGATGCGCAGGCTCAGTGGCCATGGCTCATGGGCCCAGCCGCTCTGTGGCCTGTGGGATCTTCCCAGACCGGGGCACGAACCCATGTCCCCTGCATCAGCAGGTGGACTCTCAACCACTGTGCCACCAGGGAAGCCCCTATTTGTCACCTTTTTAAAACTTTATAATTTGTTTTGAAGCCTTTCCTTATTCTAAATATATACTCACTTTCAAATCTACTTTTGTATGCAGAATTTTATATTATTTTCTAAAAAATAGGTCCTCAGGCTATACAAAACCTGGATTCACCCTCTGCCTGGTACATAGCAGCTATTTAGTACATGTTTATTTTATTCTCCTCTAGATCCTTTAAATTCCCATTGACTATATAAGTAATAATGACTTTATCTACTAATATTTGTCACACGCAAATACATCATTTCTGTCAACTATTTTCATTTACTTATCCTGCCATTTGTACTGTGTTGAATGATGACCTCCAAAAAGATAAGTCCACATATCCTGAAATTTGTGAAGTTTCCAAACCTTATTTGGAAAATGGGTTTTTACAACTATAATTAAATTGAGAATCTTGAGGTAAGGAGGTCATCCTCAGTTTTCCAGGTAGGCCCTAAATCCAATGACAAGGGACACACAGAGAAGACCGACAAAAGCAGAGGAGGCAATGTGACTTTGGAGGCAGACTGTGGGGGACAGACCATGGAGGAGGAGTAATAGGTACACATGTCAAGGAATGCCAGTAGCCACCAAAAGTTGGAAGAGGCAAAGAATAGAGTCTTCCCTAGAGCCTTCAGAAAGAGAGTGGCCATGCTGACACTTTGATTCTGGACTTTTAGTCCCCAGAACTGTGAGAGAATACACTTCTGGTGTTTAAAGTTATCCAGTTTGTGGTCATTTGTCATGGCAGCAAGCAGAAAACTAATACACTCTCATTTTATCACAAACATTTTCTTATGTTATCAGCAATGCACATTCTATTGTAGCAAAAACAAATGACCAGAAATTAGGGGAAAGAGGTGGCAGTGGGGGCTAAGAGGGAGAAACTGGAAAAAAAAATTGAAGACAAAGCAAAATCAGATATTTATGCAGTTGTCTCTCAGCATTCAAGAGGGATTAGTTCTATGACCTCCATGGATACCAAAATCTGCAGATGCTCAAGTTCCTTATATAAAATGGTGCTACTTTTAAAAATTTAAGCTCTCTAGAGATGATACTTTAAATCACCCCTAGATAACTTAATACAATGTAAATACTATGTAAATAGTTGTAAATACAGTGTAAATGCTAATTCAAGTCTTGCTTTCTGAATTTTTTTCTTTAATATTTTTCATCTGCAGTTGGTTGAATCTGCAGTTGTTTGAATCCAAGGATGCGGAATCCAAGGATAATGGAGGTTGGACTGTATTCATGAAACAGACAATTCAGGCACATGTTTTTTCCCTCTTCCTGTAGCATTCTTTCTGGTATTGCCATTTATCATTTTCTATCTGTTTGGGGGGATGGTTAAAGGATAGAGTTTATTAACCCTTTGGTTGTGGATTAGAAAATAGGCAAGGATCACAATGGCAGTTCTGGTACCAAAGTCACGTGAGAAGTTAAGAAGAGGTAGTTAAAATCTTTTGAAACTTTTCAGCTCCACCAGAAGGTAAACTATGTTTTTGCCATATGAATAATCACCTAAAATCCATATTTTTCTTACATATGGGCTTAGAAGTGTATCATTACAATAGGAGATTGTGAATTTTCTTATTTGTCCTGGGTACAGTCTATTAACACTACAGTTTACCTGAGTACATAAAGGTCTTTTTGTTGTTGTTGTTCTTTAACAACATTTTTTTTTTTTTTTTTGCCGTACGCAGGCCTCTCACTGTTGTGGCCTCTCCCGTTGCGGAGCACAGGCTCCGGACGCGCAGGCTCAGCGGCCATGGCTCACGGGCCCAGCTGCTCCGCGGCATATGGGATCCTCCCAGACTTGGGCACGAACCCGTATCCCCTGCATTGGCAGGCGGACTCTCAACCACTGCGCCACCAGGGAGGCCCTAACAACATATTTTTAAAAAATATTCACTTGAGCAAACTAACTAGAATATGTTTTTGCTTCTTTAGTTGTACAAAAGTTTTAATGTAAATATACATAAGATGTAAATACTCATAAACTAATAGATGAATGAGTTTTTTTTTCATTAAATAGGGACAGTGATCTAAACTTAAGAAAGTTATGTGACTGTTAGAAAAAAGGTATCAGTCATGTAAATGCACCTTAGGAAATATACTGAACTAACATACATAGAAAGATTATTTCAGTTTCATTCCAGAAAGTAATTCAACTATTTATATTTAACAATAGCTTCCTATTTTGATGTTTTTGTATATTGAATTCTCATATATCATCTTTGGAAGGTATGGTCATTTTTCCTAAAAATTGATGAGAAAGTCATGAATTGTATCCATTGAAAATCAGACTCATTGTTCTTTGCCAGAATAGAGATTATGTTCAGTGTTATATTTTAAAAATCTGATTAAGTGAAAAGGACAGCTTTCTCTAATTTTGTGTTAGAGGACATTTTTTCTAAGAGGAATTTAATGTATTTTATCAATATTTGCCCAAATTCTATTGATAGTCTCTGTCCTTTAGAAAGACAGGTGGGAGATAAGGGGTTCTCTTCCTTTAATCTCCCCTTTTGCCCCATCCCAATCTATCCTCTGAATTCAAATCTGTTTATAAATAATATAAATTGCTTTTTGTTGTCTTCAAAGTGAGTGTGAGTTGTATAACTCATCAACAAATCCTTTTTAGTTAAATGACTTTATCTCCGGCCTCTTCCTCCCTTCTCTATCCTCTATCATATTATATTCTAATTATACTGAACTGTTTAGCTGTACTATTCTACATCTCTGTACATTTTTACAAGTATGGAAGGGTTCTAAGTAAGATGCACACATAATGTAATTTGTCTGGAAAACTGTTGGGTTGGGCACTTTTCCCGTGCATTGAGAGAACTTTTAGAAGAACTCATTCTGAGGGAAAAAGAAGGATGAGTATTTTGTAAAAAGTGCACCTTGGCCACAGAAGGACAAAGCCAGCCTCAGGTTCAACATGTTGTCCGTCACTTGTTTAGCTTCCTGTTAGGCACATGTCTAAATCCTATGGAGACTGAGTAGGAGAGAGATGTAAAAAAACATCATAAAGCACAGTTTCCCTAAAATCTGTGTAAAACGTTAGGACTCCAGGATCATTGCTTTGTGAGTCTTTTCCCTGAATGGAACAAAACAGAACTCCTACTGTGATTTGCCATAGAATTCCCTAAAGCTTTGATTATATGAAGGTCCAGTGGTGGCCCCTAGGGAATTGTGGTTCCCTGTGGTTTGATACTCTCTGCATCTGTTGATGCCAAAGAGATGTAACTATGAGTATACTTTTTCGTAAGTCTGTATAAGACACTTCGTGGGATCTCAGAAATACCCAGTTGTGGTGTTGATGTTGGACATTGTAGGAATTGGACACTCTGAATTAATAGATGGAGAAAAGTTACTAGGAAATTGGGACTCTTACTATAAATGTGACCTTGTATCAGTCAAGATACAAGGAATCAGAGTGTAAGCGAAAACAGTAAAATTAAATTTCAGCGTATCAATTTTATAAAGCAGTTTAGGTTATGGTGATTTAGCAGAACACAGGAAAGCAAGAAAACATGTCACACTTACACCAAATTAAGGATGTTGAGTTGTGTTACTAATGTATGCAACTTTAATTTTTTTAACACTCTCTGCTAAAATAAACTTTATTCCCTGTAACTTCCCTATAACTCATATATATATAATAGTTTATTACATACAGTTAATTCCACTGTTTTGGCTGCAGTAAAATCGATTTTGAAAAAAATGAAAAAAAAGAGAAGACAAAATCCACATTAATATTTTGAACAGGGAAAATATAATGATTATTAAGTAGGTAAAAGGGATAAAAGAAAATTTGAAGGTCTAATAGAGGTAGCAACTGAAGAAGATAGCTACCATGTCTATGATTGTAAGTAAGTGAATCAGGAAGGAATTTAGGAATTTAGAGAAAGACTTCCATAAGGCTGAGATTATGACCTCAGACTGGAGAGCATGACTGTCCACAACAATACACTGTATGCTACCGGGGTGAAGAACTCTGGGGCCTCCTCACAGAACCCTGAGGCTGGCCTGGAGGTGGTAAATGCTTCAGAGAATGCCGTGGGGAACACTGTGCCTCCACATTACCTCAGTCTTCTCTCTGCCAGTTATAAACAGAAAACAAAAATGCAGAACAGTCAGTTGCTGCTTCTTATTCCAGAGTTGCAGGCCTCTAAGCACCCCTTTTTGACCAGCTGGCAAAAGAGAACCATTATAAAGTCCTGGATTCAGTACCTTACAGTAGAGAAGGAAGGGTGGGTTTGGAGCTAAGAGGCGATAGATTAATAAATGGCACACACTCATTTGTCCCCCACACATTTAACCCAGGTCAATCCCAAATTCTACAGTTTTATAGGTTCACCTTCCTTATAATATCCGAACCCATGTTTTAAAACTCCAATTTCCTCCCCAGGTACTTCAGACAATTCCTTTGGAGAGTTTATTATTTTCTGTTACTAGTCTACTGAACTGTTGCTTTGGTTCTCTACAGAGATCACCTTAGGTAATTTTATATCCGTTGTCTGTGTTTCTACAGCTTTCTCTGGACCACTTCTCTTCCAAAACAGAGACATTTCCTTCCTAAGGCATAGTTTACTCAAGACTGTTGTATTTGGCAGACTTCACTGGAGACTTGGGTCTTTTAGGGGGCCCAAGAAATAGTACCTTATTCCCTACCCAAGTTCTAAACAAACTGAGAGATGAGACAAAGGAGTCTCAGATGGAAGCAAAAATAAAGGTTAAGGTGGAGGACATGGGCCTGTTAACAGAACCTTAGAGTTAAGCAGAATGTCCCACCTAGTCACAGATAAAATTAAATCAGGCCTGGTCCCCCCGCCCCGCCCCGCATAGGAGCCTGACCACATCAAACTTTGGTCCTGAAGGAGTTCGTCAGTGGAGAAGGAGGAGCGGCGCTAAGCATTCTGGTTTATTCTGTGCAAATTTAGTGATTTCAGGGAAGTTACTCTATCTGCGTCTATGAGTAGAGACACAGCAAAAGGCCAGAAGTGTCATGCCATTTGATCTCCCACATCACAGAAGAAAATATAAGGAGTAGGGAGAAAACATTCTCACCTTACCATATAGGTGACACTAGGTCCTAACTTATAACTTAGTATGAGATAGGACTGTAACAGATCCATTAATTACTGCCTTCAGAGGGTTGCCCATTGGTCATCTCGTTTCAGCCTGTTCTGCTGCCGTGTTGCATCAGATGGATTTAGCTGTTTCATATGCCCCTGTCCAGTTGCCCCACCATGTTCCAGGGCCTCCAAGTGAGGTTGACAGCCAAGACAAAGGAGACAAACAAGAAATCAGTTGACGTAACACTATTATTATTTTTTTCTCAAAAGTTTATTTTGGGCAAAAAAAAAAAATTTCTTAGTTTCAAAAGTAAAATCAAGAGCACATTCTCTTCTTATGACTGGGTCATTCAGAGAGAACTAGTAAAGTAAAAGAAATTTTTTTTTCTCCTTCCCTTCCTCACCACATACACCCTTAGACCTAAAAAGGGAGAATAGGGACTAGAAAGGGCAAAACTTTCATCACTCCACATGCAGGTGATAGGAGGGAAGAAGCCATTGCCTTGGCAAGAGACTAGTGTAGTCGTTGGGAAGGAAGCAGTTCCATCATTAGGTTTCACCAGGAACAACATCCACAGAATAGAAGTGAGTCCGTATTTTGTTATCTCATGCTGCCCTGGAGAGAGGACCAGAGCAGGTATCGTTTTGTGATTCTAACTGGGCATAATTAGGGCTCTTTTTGAGAGAGGCTAGGGCTCTTTTTTCAAGGGCTAGGAGATTCAGGTACAAAATAAACTCATCTCAAATTACATCACTAGCGAAATCATACCATAATAAATAATAAAAAAGCATTTGTGCTTAAATTCAGGCTACTGTATTATTGAAATGTTGCTTTATCTTATTTATAAATTAGGGTCTACAGTCATCAACTGATTTAGAGGAAAGTGTCTTGAAAAAAAGAAAAATAGGTAAATGTTTCGAGACTTTGGAGTCAAAGGTACATTTTTCAAGGAACACTACCAAATACACTCAGGAAGAACTTACTTCATTATCATTCTATTATATATCTCTTCATTCTTATTAAATTGGACATTCCAGAATATAATTTTGCTCAATCTTTACACAACCAAAAGCCCATAAAGCCAAAGAATATTATCATCAAAGATAACATTAGGACTCCAGTAACTTGGATTCATAAAACTTCATTGGATTTTGTTTTTAATTTATTTTCTTTCTCTTTTAAAGCCTTCAGAGAACTCATATCCTTTCAAGATTCTAGTGTCTTTCCTGCCCATACACACTCATTCTCATCTCTTTAGACAGTAGGCTTCTAAAAACACATGTAGAAGTCAGTAGATGATCAATTCCAATCCAGTCTTCATTGAGAGAAAGTTCTGGAGGGCTCTTATACATGGGTTTGGTTTTGTCTTGTTTCTGATTACTCAGATAAGATGTCACTTCTTTCAAAAAGACTTCCCCTGCCACCTCACTCAAGCTCTATATAAGTTTGGCCATAATCTCCTCTGGGTATTTTGCATGTGCTTCTGTTCTCACAGTTGTAGGCTGCTTCTGTATTAAGAGTTTCTTGTGAGTGCTGGGTATTCTAAGTGCCTAACAGTGCCTGGTGCATATTAGGTACTTAATAAATTGTTAAATGAATGAATGCCCTGAATGTTACTTTAGGGCCAGGACTGCTTCTTCAAACATTACCCAAATTAGGAAGTAGACATTTCCCCTTTTCAGTACTCATTATCTGCATTAACTCTTAACACCTTTCAGATATTCCTACCTTGATTTTGTCTTCTCAGTAGGCAGCTCTATCCTGGAGCTATTTTTTCCCCTCTTTCCATCTCCCTATCATTCTAAATTTAATTTTTTAGTGCCCTAATCAATAGAATCTTGCTAAATGAATGACTCTTTATCTGATATACTTGTTTATGTTGTTCTATTAATGGCTAGAAATGGCTAAAATATGTTCCACTACTATTTAAATGTTATCAGACTGTGAAATTTCACTAGAAATTAAGTCCTTGAACTCAAATATCTACTCTATTATGGTGAGATTTTAGTCCCTGTGGCAGGCTTGCAGATCAGATTTTTGATGAGGGGGCATTTTCCAGGTGTCCTCCCAAATCACATTCCCTAACTTCCTATAGTTTCATTCCTTCCAAAATTGCCGCCAAATAAGTAAATTGCTTTGGGCTCTTAGAGTACTCCAAGAGAGCTGATGGCTCTGAGGAGAGGGCCAGAAGCTTCATTTTTGTCTCCTAACTCACTTCACTACCCCCACCTACACATGACAATCCTCACATTTATCATGGAATATCACTGAACAGGAAAAGATCAATGTTAATGGTGGCTGGGAAAGCTGGTCCAAAGCAATCAACAAGAAAGATCTGCTCTTTATGTTCCTTTTTGTTTAGCAGTATAATAACCCATCAAAAAAATCAAACTGAAGTGAGGAAAGAATCTTGGCATACTAACATTATAAGCTGAGATCTACTGGTTTGTTGCAGAATTCATCTTTGTGCACTGAAAGAAGTAATCGGGCCAGGAGAACCGTAGGGACATGAAGCAGTTATTAACAATAGTACAGTTAACTAACTTATTAATTAGTGTGTGTGTGTGTGTGTGTGTGTGTTTTCTAGAGTCCAAATTTTTATCTATTAAACCTTGATTAAATTTAACAAATCAAACATAATCTTTGAACACTTGACCCGAGTGAATGGAAGAGAACTTCGACAGTATCAGATAAATAGGGAATGAGAATGACCACCCAGGGTTGTAAGTATCTCTGTAGGCAGATCTCACCATTGGGGTCTCCTGTCCCTCAGTTAGTGCATCACTCTGGTGAGGACCAAAGTGAACTTCCACATCCTGTTATGCTTAAGATCCCACTGGTCAGACCTCTTCCTCCTCAGTATATTGTTTTGTCCTCAGTTTCCCTGTTTTTATCCAGATTCCAACAACCAGGTTTTTGAAAAACTTTTTGAGTAGTTGACTGTATTCTTTCTGTTTTAATGACATATAAGCTTTTCCCTTTCAGAAATTGCCTGACTCAGGCTTATCATTCTACACATGAGACAGGTGGAGAAGTCAGGCAACTTTCTGTTTACATAGTTTGCTAAGACTGGAAAGCCAGGTGAGGACTTTTGTCTGCCTCTTGGTCCATTTATCCTTCCTTTACATCATGCATTTTCTGACTAAAACCTAGAGTAAGTGGCTCCCTTGGTATCTGAGAATGCAAAAATGGCTGAAGTGTTCTTGGAAGTCATTTGAGCTTATTTCCCAGGCAAAGAGAAAAATGAAGCTAAGTCTGATGGCTTATTTTTAAGTATTTACTAAATGGATTCTTGGTTGTTGGCATTGAAAAATATAAAACCATAATGAAGACCATACCACACAACATGGCATATTATATATTTATTTGGAAAAGAAAACAATGAAGTTATTTACAAAACACATAATAACTGTATTTGCTTAGATGCAATTTGGAAGTGATGTTAAAATTGAGAGCATTTAAAAGTTTTTTCAACAAATATTAAACAGGAACCTACCAAGTGTCAGACACGTATTAAGTGTTTAGGCTGCAATAATAGTGTGCACATGACTCCTGCCTTCATTGAGCTTACTGTCTAGTGGGGGATATAGATAAGTAAGTGGGTAAGTAAGATATAGTGTGAAAATGAGCATCTGAGGTGAAATACAAGGCATGTGACTACTTAGCAAAGGCATCTTAGCTTATCTAGACATGGGTTGTCTGAGAAGTTTTGCCAGTAGAAGTGACATTTAAACTGAAAATTCAAGAGTGAAGAGAAGTGAACCCAGTAAAAATGGGAGTTGGGTGAGGATGGACAAATGTTGCAGGTAGAGGGAGCAGCAAGTGGAAAGGCTCCAAATTAAAAGAGGAAATAATTTTTCAGGGACTGAGAGAAGTTCAGAGTTGTTGAAATATGCCTCCTACAAACTCTTCTGTGGTTATTCCAGTGATAAACATACAAGGTTATTTTTCTCAAATAAGTACTTTTTCTGGACTTGGACATTTATGAAACAAGTTTTGTTCCTTTTTGTTTTTTGAAGAAGGGGCAGGATACTAATCTCCATACATACTGTTTGTTTGTTTGTTCCTTATCTCCACCCCATGTATGTTAATGTGTGTGGGAGTATTGCCCCTAGGAGGAGATACCATGTTTTCACATGAATCTGTAAATCATGAAAAATGGATGCCTTCTTTTGCCTGCATTGTGACTGTTGTCACTTGTAGCTTAGAACGCAGGCATTATGCTCAAAAGCCTTGTGTGACTTGTCATATATGATTGTTAATGTGTTTCCAACTCCTGGCTCTCTTAAACTTTATTTTGTATACCTTATACCTTTATTATTTATGTAGAGCACCTCAAAATCCTACTTTAAAGCATGGAAGTTTCTGAGAATTCTGCCACACTGGACAATTTAATTGACAACTGAGAGAAAAAATAAAAGGACATGTAGGAAATGATTATAACTAACTATGTCTATTCAAAGCAAACTGGTGGTAAGAAATTGTCCTGTTTACATTTCCCTGCCCTGAAACATCTTGCTCCCTTCCAGAACAGCTGATGCGTATATATTAGGTCATTCAATATTAAAGTGATTATGAAGATTCCTAATGTACAAATATGTTCTAATAATATATCATAATTATTAGCCACTATAATGATCATTATTAACAATATTAATAGCTAACATTTGCGTCATGTTACTGTATATCAGATACTGTGCCAAGTGTTTCATGTTCGTTATTTCATTTAATCTGCATAACACTTTTAAGAAGCAGGCATTGACGTTTTCTCTGTCTTACAGTTAAAGAAACTGAGGCATGGAGAGGTTATGGACTTTGCCCAAAGTCACAGAACAACTATATGGGGAGAAGGGATTTGAATGTAGGCTGTCTGACTTCGAAGCTCACTTGTGTACCAGATAAGACTCTATCGCTGAAGATAGGGGCATCACAAAACTCTGCAAAAAGAGTAAGCTAGCAGCATACCCAAGAAACCAGTAGAGTATGACATTAATTTAAAGGATATTTTTTTTTTGGTGTGATGGACTATCTTCTTATGGGTATTTTCAGGAATATTTATTAGGTTAAAATTAACTTGCAGTTCTTGTGGATGCTAATAAGCTACCCTGTTTACCTTTAAGCTGAACTTTACAAATGGTATTGTACCTTTATAACCTTGACATTTATTAGGGTTTGAAAAGTGCTGTTCACTCTTTGAGAAAAGAGAGTACATCTACTCCTAGTTTGTTGAAAAAAATCAATGTTGTATGTGCGATTGTTTCAGTGGTTCTTTATGGTATACCAAGCACTTTTGCATTATTTTAAAGCTTTCCTAGAGAGATAGGGTGGGTATTACTGCCTCCAATATATGAATAAGGAATCCAATTCTCAGTGAGTGATGGTTGAACCAGAACTAGAACATGGAACTCTGTAATCTTCCCTATATGCTCCTTCTCTGCATACAATTCGGAAGAAGAATAGGTTGAGGAAATTTCATAAGGAATAATATATAAGGAGATAAGCTAGAATGTGACACTGTCCCTTGATTTCTTAACATTACCAAATATGACTTGGTTGATAAGCTCACTGCAGATAATGAAATTCCTGATTATTGCAACTCGTAAATATAGCACATGGCTTTTTTGCTGGCCCCTACTTTTGAGTCTCTGTGAGATGGGGGTGCTTCATGGACTTCAGTTCTCCCCTTAATCTACACTGATGCCACCATGGAGGGAGGACAGATGTTAGTAGAGAGTGGCTTTATAAACTCTCAGGAAAACTTGGGAAACTATTTCATTTTTTTAATAGAGGAAATCCTTTGAGTGTCTTGGCAAGGATTTAAAAGAATTTGTTCTTTTAGTAGAGCTAAGATAATTTTTTCAAAAATCCATTGTAATTAGGACAAAAATCCATTCCACTGGCTTGTCAGCATACTCAAATTCTTGCTAAAATCTGTATTCAAATCATCTGTTCTGTGTTTTAGAAAATTTAGCTCTTGGCCAGAATTTTCCATATTTAATGATAGAAATAAGAATGAGGCAAGTGGCAGAATGATTGAGTTGAAAGTATAGATTTTGGTAAACAATGGACAAAAACTAGAATCAAAGACATATTGAAGGAGATCTTGGTAATGGGACCAAGTCACCAACAACGTTAGCCTAAGACAAATGTCGAATAGGAAGTGTGCATAGAGATATGAGGGCAAGTAGGGTCAAATAAAAAAGGCAAAGATATTAGCCAATCAGATATCAACTTGATAGTATCTTTTTTATTAAAATAGTTTTAACAGTAATTTTACACTGATCACACATTAGGGGAACTTTGTGATCTTCAAATGTTGTGGTAAGAAAGAATTTCCTTCAACTGAAGAAATACTTTGTTGTCAGGCAACTCGTTGTAGTCAGACTCCTGGGGAGCAAAATTGCCCATTGTCTTGGACAAAATATCTAGCCTAATGCAGACCAGAAAGGCACCACAACCCTAACAACTTGAAGAAAGTAAAAGGACATGGGGGCTGATGGGCTGATTTAAGTTTCCTTTAGAAAGAGAGATTGAGGTCCGCCCGGGGCAGAGACTTCGTGACTCCAGTGACAAGGTCCAGTTCATCTGTTGCAGAGATGTGGGCCTTAGTCACATCTGTTATAACTGGGTTTAGCTCAACTCTGGTTTATGTAGTTACCTTTAGTGATATCTATCATGGGTCTGCCACAGACCTTGATCTAATACTTAACCTCAGTGTGTCTTTTTCTATATAGCACAATCGATACACTTCGGGTTCTTTTCCAGTCCTCACAGGGATGCCTGTGAACAAGGAACATAGTAAATGTGAAGTTGTTTTGAGTTTCTCAGAGGAAAAGACATGTGTACTGGAAGTTATTGCTATCATTAAAGTAACTATTATTAACAGTACATTAGGATAAACAACAGTGACAGTCAAGATTTGAGTAGCCTTTAGCTGAAAATCAACCGAGTTCAGCTTAAATATTATAAGGCTTCTACTGGAATAGATACAAGGTTCAGGTATAATATAAATATTTTTCTAGGAAAAGCATTGAACAGTATATTGATTTAGGATCCATAGAAACATTTTCTTGGTTTGTTGTTGTTGTTGGAAGGTGCCTAAGTACCAGATAGAATCTGTTCTGTTAGATGAAATTTACTCAGTTCAGTGATGGCTGACTGGCTTCAGTTTTTTATTCTGCTCCCTTCATACACCCTCCCTCTTAGGCTCCTTCACACAGGACGATGAAATAATTATAAAAGCCGTACATTGAACAGTCTCAAGTTAGAAACATACAAACATGTAGTGTTCAGTTTTTTCCAGTATCTTGTTAGCATTATTTTCTCTTCCATTATTTCTCTTCCATTATTTTCTCAGTACATGCAGATACTTTTTTCAGGTCACGTTCAGTATTTATTATGATCAGTGTCTTTAAGTGGAGGGGTAGTGTTCTGCATTCTCTTTCACCTATGTTTGCTGAAGCCTGGGGTATAGGTAAGGACCTACTGCTCATGTGAGGGACAGAATGCTCTTTGTGAGGAATTTGTGGCACCTCTGTGATTAGCCATTGCCTTCTCTCCATCTAACATCGGATGCCTGGTAACATTTGGTACAGCTGGCCTCTAATGCTGGGTCTCTGGTGTGACACTTGAGATGGGCTTTGGTACCTAGGGGGCATTCTCTGTGCAACCCCCTAACTTCAGAGATTCTGTGGAGAACAGTGACACCTCTTTTTCCTCAAAACCCCTCTGGGTGGGTTCCCGCAGTGACCACCAAGCCTTGCCTGAGATTATTTCTACAGGCTTCTGTAGGCCCTTACAAAGCCTCAGAGTCCCTGCCATGAAGCCTTAGCTCAGGGAGAAATTGAAAAGAGCAATCTTTGCCTGAATCCCTAATGTTTGCAGGTCCTGGTGATCAGCAAACAGTCAGCTATATAATGAGCTTCTTTGAGATATCCGCTTACTCACACAAAGGAGAGAAGGGAAAGGAGAAAGTGCCAGCACTCTACAAATTCTCCCCTTCTGTTTTTTTCTCCATGAATGCCCTTCCTTCTGCAACTAGGCTTTTTTTTTTTTTTGGTAAAATTTAAAATATTTATTTATTTATTTATTTATTTATTTTTGGCTGTGTTGGGTCTTCGTTGCTGCTCACGGGCTTTCTCCAGTTGTGGCGAGCCGGGGCTACTCTTTGTTGTGGTGCGCAGGCTTCTCATTGCGGTGGCTTCTCTTGTTGCGGAGCACAGGCTCTAGGCACGCGGGCTTCAGTAGTTGTGGTTCGTGGGATCTAGAGCACAGGCTCAGTAGTTGTGGTGCACGGGCTTAGTTGCTCTGCGGCATGTGGGATCTTCCCAGACTGGGGCTCAAACTCGTGTCCCCAGCATTGGCAGGAGGATTCTTAACCACTGCGCCACCAGGGAAGCCCTTTTTTCTTTCGTTTTTTTGGCAAAATTTTGGTTCCATTGAAAACTCCTAATGCCAGGTAATCAGCATAGAGACACCTCTACTTCACGTCCATATAACAATCCTTGAGTGGATCTGAATCTTTTAGGAATGATTTTTACAAATTGTTTTTATTCATTCTTTTTAATTAGGCAAAATAACGTATGAATATTTGATGGTAAATGAAATGTCTCTCCTATTATAAAAGATGCCAAGAGAGAAAATGCCTAGGCTAATCAGTTCCAAACTATATGTGTGTGTGTGTGTGTGTGTGTGTGTGTGTGTGTGTGTGTGTGTGTGTTTTCCTTCCCACAAATCAGAAATGCAGACATTGTTTTCCTGGCTTTACTAATGTGGAAACTGAGTCTCGGAGAAGTTGTCACATACCTAATAAAAGGCAGAGGAGTTATTCAAGTTGAGATTTGGCTAACTTCAAATTCTTTATCCTTTCTGCTAGAGAAAAGTACCTCTTAGCTTGCCATTCCTCTTGGTTGTCCAGCATTTGAACCATATCCCCAAATATGGGAGTTGCCTTTTCATTATGAGTCTCAGAAGGGGAATATCCACCTCCCATTATAGAAAGTGTAAATATTAGATACTTTCCTAGCCCCTCTTTCAGCCAAGACAGAGACATGTGACCTAGGCACCATAAAGTCAGATGTACCCATCCCAGAGTAGGGACACTTTGAGGAGTTCTCTCTCATCAGCAGTGGAAGTTGCATTGCTGGGTTGAATCTCAGTGGTAGCCTGAACAGTGCTGCCAGTGCCTGTGTCCAGTGTTAAGGACCAGCAATGCCAGTAGTGCAAGCACCGAAATTCAGTGCCATGAAATGGCAGCCCTGGTGTTCCAATTCATCAAGTCAGTGGTCTAATTCTGGGCATTATTCTTGGCTGCATATCCACACCTCTGCTTCCCCAACTTTTCCAGTGAGTCTGAGATCAATCTAATATTCTTTTACTAAATCTCTTTCTGTTTAATTCATCTAGGGTTGGTTTCTTTTCTTGTAGGTTCTTTTGAATCATTTTAGGCCTATTTTCTTCTGTGTTTGATTTCTGTTTTCTGGGTTTGGGGTCTATACAGTTTATCAGAGAGCTGGATAGTATTACTTTTCGATATGTTTTTCAAAGTACTATCCATTGTTTCCTTACAAATTAAGTGTGATTTTTAGGATATAAAGGATATGTTTGCTGTAACGTACCTGGCAGTGTGCAAGAGCATAAATGAGTTTTCCCATAACTTAACAGGCATGGGCTTTGGAACTTATGAAAAGAAGCAAAATAAGCATTTCAAGAGATTAATTTTGTGAAGTGATACCCTTCAGCTGCCATCTGCCTAGCAATACCTGATCAGTTAGAGAGTTAAGTCACATGAAGCCTTTCTACTCTCTCCACTCCTCCGTTTCCTAACTGACCAATCTCTCCTTTGACTTTATATTTACATTCTTCTTTATTAATTTATTTTACCTCTCTCCCTCCCTCCCTTCCTCCCTCCCTCCCTCCCTCCCTTCCTTCCTTCCTCCCCCCTCCTTCCTCCCTCTTTCCTTCCTTCCTCCCTCCCTCCCTTCCTCCCTCCTTCCCTTCTCTCTTTCTTCTTTTCCTCCTCCTCCTTCCCCTTCTACTCCCTCTCCCCCTCCCCCCCATACTCCCTCCATTTTTTGCAAGCTTACTCCCAATACACAGGTACACATATATTAGAATCAGTGGCTCCTCAAGGGCAGATGCCGTGTCTCATTTGCATTGTTCTGTCCACAGTCAAGCCCAGTGCCTGGAACAGAGTAAGCAATCAGTGAATATTTGAAGAAACTAATGAGTACGGTAAATACTGGTATGGTTAATTTCCCTCAAATTTTACCTTTGCTTAAGTCAAATTTTCAAGAGAAGTTTCTCTACATGATTTATGTAATTCTTCATTAAGCTTTCATGATTTATTTGGTTTCTTCCAAAACCCCCATTTCCTTTTAACTCCATCCTTTCCACATTCTCTCTCTCTACACACCCCTTCCACATAAACCCACATGTAACCTATGTGCACTACACAGCAAGGTGGTCCAAGATTCATGACTATTGCTTTAACATTAAACATCTCTTCTGAAAAACCTTAGTATTAATATCAGCACATTTTAAACCACCTTGTATTTTTACTTTCTCTGGCCCCATTCCATTGTGTTACTTTCAATCCACTAAGACTTAGGAGGTTTTTGATTGCTTGGTGACACATGATTTGTGTTGGTTGTATTCAACATTTTAAAATATAATTTGGTGAAGAGAGAAGTTTAGATTGGACTTAGACATGCCTTTAACTTTATATGCTTAGAGCCTATCTCCCAAAGTTCTGAGGTACAGTCATTATCCTAGTCTGTAGTGTAAAACTCTATTTGTGTTACCTGTCTGAGAATTCGGAATTTCATGCTGCGAAATATGGGGGTTCCGTTTTGTAACACTCCCTTTCTAGAACCTACTCTTTATTTTCAAAGAGAACAAGGATTATAGTGGAAGAAAAGAATGAGGATAATAATGGCTCCATTTTTACAAGCCCCCTGTCAGGTTTTTGTGATGTAACCTCTGTCAATTTAAGTAAAGGCAGGTGAGAAAGACCCAGGGGCTCCAGTCACACAAGGCTGCCCTACATGTACCTACTGTTCTATCTAACCTTAACTCTCTCCTAGTCTTTTCAAAAGGAGAAAAGAAAAGGACATGAATAGTTCCTGTCTGTTGTACTGTAGACTGGATAGAATATATCAAAGAGGAAATTATATGTCTGGGACTTGGAAAACATTCATTATAACTGATCATAGAACAAATTGACATGGACTAGTGCAATGTGCTGGCCTCACAGTAGATTTAAATATATAGAACAAAGGCAAGGACAAGTAGTAGCATGACCTTGATTTCCAGTCAATTTCTTTACATGTCTTTTTAAGATTTCTACTATATTTTGGGCTTAAAGAATACTGAGATCCTTCTCTAAAAAGAAACTATGTTAAACGTCATGTTGTGTAAAAGGATACCTTCAAGGCATTTACAGTTTAGTGGGGGAGAGGTGTCAAAGAAATACAGCAAATTAAAATTCAATATGAGATTTAATAACAACCATCTTATAGTAAATAATTACCCTGTGCCTAAAACTATCCTAATCTCTGTACTAATAGGACTTCATTTAATCTTCATAAAAACCCTATTATTATCTGCATTTTACAAAGAAGGAAACTGAGGCACAGAGAGGTTAGGTACTTTGCCCAAGGCAACACAGCAAGTTAATGGTGGAACAGAATTCAAACCCAGACAGCTAGGCTTCAGAGTGTGTATGCTACACAATCCTACTGTTTTAGACAGTAAAAGAGATGACTTAAGGCAGTATGTGTTAATGAATGTATATTCCAGAGGTGGCAAATATACACCTTGGCTTGGGCTAAACTTGTCCCTTAGGTGTTTGGACCACACTCTTTTGCCTGCATATTGTTTAGAAAAGTTTCTGTGTATTTAAAAGAATTTTAAATTAATTGCCAGTACTTAAAAACTGAGAGATTTTACATAAATATTCAGATTTTGGCTTCTCTTGATAATTCAGAGATTTGGATATCCTCTGCCTACATTCTTATGAGGAAGCATTGTCTGTAGCTGAGTAGCTGCTACTCACTTTAGAAGTGGCATCGCTCTTCAATTTGCCATAGTCCCCACTACTCCCTTTTATTTCCCACATAAATGTTGCATGGCAGCTGCCATATATCATTCTGCTTCCAGAGTTTTTTTCCTTGTGGTGGAATTAGGAGGAAAATTATTTCTTGTACTTGTGTGTATATTAGGTGTAAGCAAAATGAGAAACATATATAAGTATTTACACTTATTCACTCACTCATGTTACCTGACGAGTTTGTATACTTGAGATTGTAAGTTATGTAGACTATTAGACAGGGCTCACTTGGATAGGTAAACTCTGATAAAAATAAAAATGGATTTTACTTAGGTCTTAGAGAGTGTTTAGGATCTTTGTAGGTAGATCAAAGTATGTTAGCGAAGGTAGGAAGGTTAAGCGGGTAAACATTAAAATGCAATTTGTATAAAAAATAGATTCAGTAGCAAAACAAGCATTACTCACTTTTTGACTAGTGTAATTTGTGATGAGTTTGGTGGCTTCTGAGGCTGAAATGAATGGAATACATAAACAAATCTGAGAATGTTTCAATGGAAGTACCAGTCATGCCTTCTCTTTGCCTCTTGTCTCTAAGACAGACAGTCACATGCACACACATATACTCAGATATATACACACACACTCCTACACAAATATGCATACAGGGCTTCCCTGATGGCTCAGTGGTTGAGGGTCCGCCTGCCGATGCAGGGGACACGGGTTCATGCCCCAGTCCGGGAAGATCCCACATGCCGCGGAGCGGCTGGGCCCGTGAGCCATGGCCACTGAGCCTGCGCGTCTGGAGCCTGTGCTCCGCAATGGGAGAGGCCACAACGGTGAGAGGCCCGTGTACCGCAAAAAAACCCCAAAAAACATAAAACAAATATGCATACATACATGCATACACATACATACATACACATGTATATATTACTGTTTTTCCCTTTGAATTGTTCAGTGACTTTAGACAATGGGATGAGAAATAATGTTGATAAAACTGCCAAAGTAAATGAATTACTAGGCCATAATTGTCAAAAGATTCAGGTAACAGAATTAGAGATATTATTTTCCTTCAGGCAGGCTCTTATGGAATCCACAGGGTCACAGAATCAGTAGGGACTAAGCCATGAACCATGGATGCCTTACAAATAGAATCAACAGATGACCATGTCCATGTGATTGCCAGCCAGTCAAGGTCTGGCTTTCCAAATTAACTGGGAAGGTCTGTTGTCATCTTATCTCCATTAGTTGTGCTACCTCCTCCAACCCTTGCTGCAGATGGAAAAAATAAAGTATTAAAAGATAGATTTGGTTTTAAATAGGTTATTACCTGGCTTCTTTCAGAATAGTAAAAAACCATTCTAAAGCGGTACTTGAGTGCATTTGACTGAAACATCTTCATGTAACGTGAGCCTCACTGAGCATCAGTTTTACTACACTTCACTGTACTAGTAATAGTTCTCACTGTAATAGTCCATTCCAATTTATCTTATGCCAAGAAAACGAGTATTTCCTGAACTTCAGAGCACAATTTCCTTTCTTATGTATTCTGTCTTGAAAGAAAATGTCACTTCGAAACAAAAAGCAAATATTTAAATCTCCCCCTCACTTCATCCCATCCCTATCTTTAAAAGATTAGATATCAGGGCAAAGTAGTTTGTGATAACTGTGCAAATTCTTAAGATGTAGCCTGGCTAACCCACTTCTGTGCAATACATAAAATATTGCTTAACAAACTGCTTGAAGCAAAATAGGAATTTCACAGGTATTAAGTCTATTTTTTCTCTCTTTAGATATAACTACTGATTTCAAACATGTAGATTTGGGACCTATGAATGATGAAATTACTGTCCTGCAGGTGCATAATGGTAAATAAACATAAAAGATTGAAAGTTTATGCAAGGCACATACGAACCAAGTGCCTACCAGGTTTTAGAACTGAAAAGTGTCACAGCATTTGCTGTAGTGGAAAAGGCCTAGACATTTTGGGTCTGGGTCCTGTGGACACTAATTTCCATCTGTAAGGACTCCCTTTTTTCCTCCTACCTGTTTCCTTCCTTACTTCATCTATCCCTTCCTTTCTTTATAAAATGAACACATACTCTGTGCCAGTTACTGTACCAGGTGCTGGAACACAACTCCCTGTATTAGCCTGCTAGGGCTGTCATAACAAAATATCACAGATTGGGTTATTTTAACAACAAAGATTTATTTTCTCATAGTTCTGGAGGTTCGAGTCCAGTATCAAGGTGTTGGCCAGTTTGGTTTCTACTGAAGCTTTTCTCCTTGGCTGTCTTTTTACTGTGTCCTCACTTGGTCTTCCTCTGTGGAATTTGTCCCTGGTGTCTCTTCCTCTTCCTACAAGGACATCATTCATAATTAATTAGGTCCCCAAACTTACCACCTCATTTAATCTTTTTTTTTCTAAACAAAATAAAAAATTTTTAAATTTTATATTGAAGCATAGTTGGTTAACAGTGTTTTGTTAGTTTCAGGTGTACGGCAAAGTGATTCAGTTATACATATACATGAATCTATTCTTTTTCAAATTCTTTTCCCATCATTTAATCTTAACTACCTCTTAAAGGCTCTGTCTCCATACAGTCATATCTTAAGGTACTGGGGGTTAGGACTTCAACATATGAATTTGAGGGGGACCAAAATTCAGTCCGTATCACACCCTAATGCAAGATCCCTCTTTTGGAGAGGATTATGGTATAATAGGAGATGAAGAAGTAAACAAAAGTATTAATCACTTGATCAAGGATAAGTCACTTCACCTCTCAATTTCTTAGCATTTTTCCTGTAAATGATGGATTGGGTAAATAATTTCTAGGATTCCTTACAGCTCTGATGATCTGTGATTCCAACTCTGTGTCTAAAATTAGGCCTGAAATACAGGGTGAAATAAATATGGAGAATGGGAAGGGACATGACTAGGCAGTGAGGAAAGTACCAACTGAATGGTAACTGCTCCTTCTCTAGGGGTCACTCGTATGAATGTAGTCATTCCCCTTTAATCTTCTAAGAAAGGTTTCTTGTCTCCCATTATTTCAGGGAGTTGGTGATTTTTATTAATCAGTCACTCATCAACTTTTTATATTCTGAAAAATTAACTAAGATTTAACAAATTCTTAAAACAAAAAAGCTGTCTTGTTCTTGGAGTTGAGCAGACATTTTGTTGCCTGAATTTAGGCCCTGAGTCTCTGAAAGAATTCCCCAAACATGTACCACCCCGTCTGTAAAATAACTGACCCCCTCACATCATAATATCAAATGAATGGAAGGAAACCCTTAGTGTTCCAGATTCAGTGCCATGTATAAGGCTTGTTTTCATCAATTGTGATTCTTCTTTCTGAAAATGAATTTCTCTTTTTTCCTTTTACCTTTTATCCAGTGTGAAGTAATTTAAAAATCCACTAACACATATTGCCATGTTAATTGGATGGTATTCTTCAAGGTCAAGAAACTATCAATAGATATTGAATAGTGACTATAAATAAATTCATCACAGTAATTAGATTTGTCAATTAAAATTGGGAACCGCAACTGGATTAAAGGTGGATCACTTTGGGAAAATAATTTTGCTCAACATAATAGAGGAAGATTGGTTGATGATCTCATATGCAAGGTTGACCCCATGAGTGAAATAAGCTTCTGATTTTTTTTATATCAGCAGGTTCAGAAACTCCTGAAAGTGTGGATGCTGCTGAATTTCCTCTAAAAATATTTTTAGAAATTAAAACCAAGTGAAATATCCAACATAATATTTATCAAGAAGACACTCTAATAACAAGATCTAACATTTATTAAGAACTTGGTCTTTGCCAGATTATGTACTAAAACTTTAATGTATTATCTTTTTTACTCCTCATAAATTATATACCGCATGAGGTATATAGTTATCTTCTTTTTGCAGGTGAAACTTTTCCATGGTCATTCATACTATTAATAAGTGCCGGAGCTGAATTAAAATTTAGGTCCATCTGACTCCAAGCCCAACACTCTTGTCACCTCTCTGCATGTGTATTACTAGATAAATATTTTAATTAATTTAACTTTATTTGTTATTCTCTCCAAGTGAGAAGGTTTCTGGTAAAGAAAAATGTAATCCTTATTGTTTTTAGTTTTAGTACATTTGGAATGGTTATTCTGAAAACCAGATCACATAATTTATTGCATATTTCTTCATTTTTTAATCTCAAAGTTGTACAGTGTATAAAAGTTTGTGGTCACTATTTGCATTCTATTTTGTTGGTGACACAGCTATATTTTTTTTCACATGTTCACTCTTCATAAGGAGTCTGAATTGCATAGCAACTTTAGCATTATTGGTCTGGGGATATCAGATGCTCTGTGTATGGAAGAGAAGTGTGACTGTCTGTTTTTGATGCTGCCAATCTTATATGTTCACTCAGCAAATAATCATTAAGTGCCAGTCATGTGCCATAATCTAGCTAGGTGCTGACAATACAACAGTGAATCAGAAGACAAAAATTACTAAGTCAAAGAACTTATATTCTGAGAGTAGAAAAGCAGAATCAGTAGGTGATCTCAGATTTGTCTGACCCCAAAGTGCACACTCTATAAGTAGGCTATTCTGCCGTTTCTTATCTGCTGAGTCACTTTTTTAACATAAACCAGTACATTTTGTGTGTGTGTGTGGTGGTGGGGATTGAAGGTTTGGGGGTGTGCAGAATGTGTGGGTAATGCCTAAAAAGTAACACACTAAGCTGTGTTTGTCTTAGTTTTTTTAAAGTATCACACTAACTGCTGACATCTGAGCATGTAATACCATAGGGCATGGTTCATACTTTCTGTTTGTTGCAGAAAAATGTCTGGAGTTTGTGGTATGCCAGATGCTCAAGGGGAGTGGCCACCAGAAACTTCTGTGATGAGTGAGGGATCATTATACAGAGTAGCTATCAATGCTGAAAATCAACTTGAATGCCAACCTGTTATTATTTTAATAAATATTGAGCATTCATTATGTCTTAGGCTCAAGATAATGGAGATAAGTAAAGATTTGGGGGAATGACACAATGGGGCAGCATAGCAAATAGCACATATTTGATATGGATAGAATATTAACTGTAAGTGTATCTGAAAATCAGGCTGAAGAGAATAGAATGTGTGCTTTGCCAAGTGGCTTTTGATCTCATGGCAGAGAATGGGAACTTCTTTCCATGTCCTTCAAACTGGAGAACAGATACCTTAGGGAATATGTGGTTGTTTTTAAGTGGTACAGAGGCTGATATATAAACCTATCCTCTCTATAATATCAACTTTTTATTGACTACATGGAAGCAAAAAACCCCTAAATTTAAAAATACTAAGCATAGGGGCTTTCCTAGTGGCACAGTGGTTAAGAATCCGCCTGCCAATGCAGAGGACACGTGTTCGAGCCCTGGTCCAGGAAGATCCCACATGCTGTGGAGCAACTAAACTCGCAAGCCACAACTACTGAGCCTGTACTCTAGAGCCCACAAGCCACAACTACTGAGCCCACGTGCCACAACTACTGAAGCCCTGGTGCCTAGAGCCCATGCTCCGCAACAAGAGAAGCCATGACAATGAGAAGCCCGCGCATCTCAATGAAGAGCAGCCCTCACTCACCACAACTAGAGAAAGCCTGTGTACAGCAATGAAGACCCAATACAGCCAAAAATAAAAACAAACAAATAAATAAATAAAAAATACTAAACGGGCTTCCCTGGTGGTGCAGTGGTTGAGAGTCCACCTCCTGATGCAGGGGACACGGGTTCTTGCCCCGGTCTAGGAAGATCCCACATGCCACGGAGCGGCTGGGCCCATGAGCCATGGCCACTGAGCCTGTGCGTCCGCAGCCTGTTCTCCGCAATGGGAGAGGCCACAACAGTGAGAGGCCCGCGTACCGCAAAAAAAAAAAAAAAAAAAAAAAAAAAACTAAAGATAGATAAATTACAAAGAAGCATGCAAAGTGTATGTGCATTTTTAAACTTTTATATCTATTTATTGAAATATACATAAAGAAAAGTGAACATAAGTGTAGAGATGGTAAATTTTAACTGATGACAGCTAATAGTGTATCAAGAAATAGAACATTAGCAGCACCCTCAAACCCCACTGTGCACTTTTCCAGTCTCTACCTCCTTCCACCAAGAGTGAGCACTTTCCTGACTTCTAACAGCACAGATTAGGTTCACCTGTTTCTGAACTTTATAGACGTGGAACCATAGAGCAGTACTCTTTTGTGTCTGGCTTCTTTTCCTCAACATTGTGTTTGCGAGAGTCAACAATATTTTCTGCGTGTAGCTGTAGACTGTTCATTCTCCTTGTATCATGTTCATTGTGTGAATGTATTTTATTTTGTTTATACATTCTGCTCTTGATGGGCATTTGGGCAGTTTACAGATTTTTGACTATTACAAATGGCTTTGATATGACATAAAAATATGTATGCATTTCTAAGAGCCAAGTTTCTGGGTCGTAGGTTAATATATGTTTAGCTTTAAAAGATACAGTTTTTCAAAGTGGGTGTACAATTTTTACTCATATTAGCAGTGTATTAGAGTTTTAGTTGCTTCAGGTCCTTGACAGAATTTTCCATCTTTTTTTTTTTTACAACTCTATTGGAGTATAATTGCTTCACAATGGTGTATTAGTTTCTGCTTTATAACAAAGTCAATCAGTTATACATATACATCTGTTCCCATATCCCTTCCCTCTTGCATCTCCCTCCCACCCTCCCTATCCCACCCCTCCAAGCGGTCAAAAAGCACCGAGCCGATCTCCCTATGCTATGCGGCTGCTTCCCACTAGCTATCTACCTTATGTTTGGTAGTGTATATATGTCCATGCCTCTCTCTCGTTTTGTCACAGCTTACCCTTCCCTCTCCCCATATGCTCAAGTCCATTCGCAAGTAGGTCTGTGTCTTTATTCCTGTTTTACCCCCAGGTTCTTTTTTTTTTTTTTTTAATTAGGCAATTTTTCTTTTATTAGTTTCTGCTTTATAACAAAGTGAATCAGTCATACGTATACATCTGTTCCCACATCCCTTCCCTCTTGCGTCTCCCTCCCTCCCACCCTCCCTATCCCACCCATCCAGGTGGTCACAAAGCACCGAGCTGATCTCCCTGTGCTATGCAGCTGCTTCCCACTATCTATCTACCTTACGTTTGGTACTGTATATATGTCCATGCCTCTCTTTCGCTTTGTCACAGCTTACCCTTCCCCCTCCCCATCTCTTCAAGTACATTCGCAAGTAGGTCTGTGTCTTTATTCCTGTTTTACCCCTAGGTTCTTCATGACATTTTTTTTTTAAATTCCATATATATGTGTTAGCATACGATATTTGTCTTTCTCTTTCTGACTTACTTCACTCTGTATGACAGACTCTAGGTCTATCCACCTCATTACAAATAGCTCAGTTTCGTTTCTTTTTATGGCTGAGTAATGTTCCATTGTATATACGTGCCACATCTTCTTTATCCATTCATCCGATGATGGACACTTAGGTTGTTTCCATCTCCGGGCTATTGTGAATAGAGCTGCAATGAACATTTTGGTACATGACTCTTTTTGAATTATGGTTTTCTCAGGGTATATGCCCAGTAGTGGGATTGCTGGGTCATATGGTAGTTCTATTTGTAGTTTTTTAAGGAACCTCCATACTGTTCTCCATAGTGGCTGTACCAATTCACATTCCCACCAGCAGTGCACGAGTGTTCCCTTTTCTCCACACCCTCTCCAGCATTTACTGTTTCTAGACTTTTTTTTTTTTTTTTTTTTTTCTTTTTGCGGTATGCGGGCCTCTCACTGTTGTGGCCTCTCCCGTTGCGGAGCACAGGCTCCGGATGCGCAGGCCCAGCGGCCATGGCTCACGGGCCCAGCCGCTCCGCGGCATATGGGATCCTCCCAGACCGGGGCACGAACCCGTATCCCCTGCATCGGCAGGCGGACTCTTAACCACTGCGCCACCAGGGAGGCCCTAGACTTTTTGATGATGGCCATTCTGACTGGTGTGAGATGATATCTCATTGTAGTTTTGATTTCCATTTCTCTAATGATTAATGATGTTGAGCATTCTTTCATGTGTTTGTTGGCAGTCTGTATATCTTCTTTGGATAAATGTCTATTTAGGTCTTCTGCCCATTTTTGGATTGGGTTGTTTGTCTTTTTGTTCTTGAGCTGCATGAGCTGCTTATAAATTTTGGAGATTAATCCTTTGTCAGTTGCTTCATTTGCAAATATTTTTTCCCATTCTGAGGGTTGTCTTTTGGTCTTGTTTATGGTTTCCTTTGCTGTGCAAAAGCTTTGAAGTTTCATTAGATCCCATTTGTTTATTTTTGTTTTTATTTCCATTTCTCTAGGAGGTGGGTCAAAAAGGATCTTGCTGTGATTTATGTCATACAGTGTTCTGCCTATGTTTTTCTCTAAGAGTTTGATAGTTTCTGACCTTACATTTAGGTCTTTAATCCATTTTGAGCTTATTTTTGTGTATGGTGTTAGGGAGTGATCTAATCTCATACTTTTACATGTCCCTGCCCAGTTTTCCCAGCACCACTTATTGAAGAGGCTGTCCTTTCTCCACTGTACATTCCTGCCTCCTTTATCAAAGATAAGGTGACCGTATGTGCGTGGGTTTATCTCTGGGCTTTCTATCCTGTTTCATTGATCTATCTTTCTGTTTTTGTGCCAGTACCATACTGTCTTGATTACTGTAGCTTTGTAGTATAGTCTGAAGTCAGGGAACCTGATTCCTCCAGCTCCGTTTTTCATTCTCAAGATTGCTTTGGCTATTCAGGATCTTTTGTGTTTCCATACAAATTGTGAAATTTTTTGTTCTACTTCTGTGAAAAATGCCAGTGGTAGTTTGATAGGGATTGCATTGAATCTGTAGATTGCTTTGGGTAGTAGAGTCATTTTCACAATATTGATTCTTCCAATCCAGGAACATGGTATATCTCTCCATCTATTTGTATCATCTTTAATTTCTTTCATCAGTGTCTTATAATTTTCTGCATACAGGTCTTTTGTCTCCTTAGGTAGGTTTATTCCTAGATATTTTATTCTTTTTGTTGCAGTGGTAAATGGGAGTGTTTTCTTGATTTCACTTTCAGACTTTTCATCATTAGTGTACAGGAATGCCAGAGATTTCTGTGCATTAATTTTGTATCCTGCTACTTTACCAAATTCATTGATTAACTCTAGTAGTTTTCTGGTAGCATCTTTAGGATTCTCTATGTATAATATCATGTCATCTGCAAACAGTGACAGCTTTACTTCTTCTTTTCCAATTTGGATTCCTTTTATTTCCTTTTCTTCTCTGATTGCTGTGGCTAAAACTTCCAAAACTATGTTGAATAAGAGTGGTGAGAGTGGGCAGCCTTGTCATGTTCCTGATCTTAGTGGAAACGGTTTCAGTTTTTCACCATTGAGGACGATGTTGGCTGTGGGTTTGTCATATATGGCCTTTATTATGTTGAGGAAAGTTCCCTCTGTGCCTACTTTCTGCAGGGTTTTTATCATAAATGGGTGTTGAATTTTGTCGAAAGCTTTCTTTGCATCTATTGAGATGGTCATATGTTTTTTCTCCTTCAATTTGTTAATATGGTGTATCACGTTGATTGATTTGAGTATACTGAAGAATCCTTGCATGCTGGAATAAACCCCACTTGATCATGGTGTATGATCCTTTTAATGTGCTGTTGGATTCTGTTTGCTGGTATTTTGTTGAGGATTTTTGCATCTATGTTCATCAGTGATATTGGCCTGTAGTTTTCTTTCTTTGTGACATTCTTGTCTGGTTTTGGTATCAAGATGATGGTGGCCTCGTAGAATGAGTTTGGGAGTGTTCCTCCCTCTGCTATATTTTGGAACAGTTTGAGAAGGATAGGTGTTAGGTCTTCTCTAAATGTCTGACAGAATTCGCCTGTGAAGCCATCTGGTCCTGGGCTTTTGTTTGTTGGAAGATTTTTTATCACAGTTTCAATTTCAGTGCTTGTGATTGGTCTGTTCATATTTTCTATTTCTTCCTGATTCAGTCTTGGCAGGTTGTGCATTTCTAAGAATTTGCCCATTTCTTCCAGGTTGTCCATTTTATTGGCATAGAGTTGCTTGTAGTAATCTCTCATGATCTTTTGTATTTCTGCAGTGTCAGTTGTTACTTCTCCTTTTTCATTTCTAATTCTATTGATTTGAGTCTTCTCCCTTTTTTTCTTGATGAGTCTGGCTAATGGTTTATCAATTTTGTTTATCTTCTCAAAGAACCAGCTTTTAGTTTCATTGATCTTTGCTATTGTTTGCTTCACTTCTTTTTCATTTATTTCTGATGTGATTTTTATGATGTCTTTCCTTCTGCTAACTTTGGGGTTTTTATGTTCTTCTTTCTCTAATTGCTTTAGGTGCAAGGTCAGGTTGTTTACTCGAGATGTTTCCTGTTTCTTAAGGTGGGATTGTATTGCTATAAACTTCCCTCTTAGAACTGCTTTTGCTGCATCCCATAGGTTTTGGGTCGTCGTGTCTCCGTTGTCATTTGTTTCTAGGTCTTTTTTGATTTCCTCTTTGATTTCTTCAGTGATCACTTCGTTATTAAGTAGTGTATTGTTTAGCCTCCATGTGTTTGTATTTTTTACAGCTCTTTTCCTGTAATTGATATCTAGTCTCATAGCGTTGTGGTCAGAAAAGATACTTGATACAATTTCAATTTTCTTAAATTTACCAAGGCTTGATTTGTGACCCAAGATATGATCTATCCTGGAGAATGTTCCATGAGCACTTGAGAAAAATGTGTATTCTGTTGTTTTTGGATGGAATGTCCTATAAATATCAATTAAGTCTATCTTGTTTAATGTATCATTTAAAGCTCGTGTTTCCTTACTTATTTTCATTTTGGATGATCTGTCCATTGGTGAAAGTGGGGTGTTGAAGTCCCCTACTATGAATGTGTTACTGTCAATTTCCCCTTTTATGGCTGTTAGTATTTGCTTTATGTATTGAGGTGCTCCTATGTTGGGTGCATAAATATTTACAGTTGTTATATCTTCTTCTTGGATTGATCCCTTGATCAGTATTTAGTGTCCTTCTTTGTCTCTTGTAATAGTCTTTATTTTAAAGTCTATTTTGTCTGATATGAGAATTGCTACTCCAGCTTTCTTCTGATTTCCATTTGCATGGAATATCTTTTTCCATCCCCTTACTTTCAGTCTGTATGTGTCTCTAGGTCTGAAGTGGGTCTCTTGTAGACAGCATATATATGGGTCTTGTTTTTGTATCCATTCAGCCAGTCTGTGTCTTTTGGTGGGAGCATTTAGTCCATTTACATTTAAGGTAATTATCAATATGTATGCTCCTATTCCCATTTTCTTCACTGTTTTGGGTTCGTTGTTGTAGGTATTTTCCTTCTGTTGAGTTTCTTGTCTAGAGAAGTTCCTTTAGCATTTGTTGTAAAGGTGGTTTGGTGGTGCTGAACTCTCTCAGCTTTTGCTTGTCTGTAAAGGTTTTAATTTCTCCATCAAATCTGAATTACATCCTTGCTGGGTAGAGTAATCTTGGTTGCAGGTTTTTCTCCTTCATCACTTTAATTATGTCCTGCCAGTCCCTTCTGGCTTGTAGAGTTTCTGCTGAAAGATCAGCTGTTAACCTGATGGGGATTCCCTTGTGTGCTATTTGTTGTTTTTTCCCTTGCTGCTTTTAGTATGTTTTCTTTGTATTTAATTTTTGACAGTTTGATTATTAAGTATCTTGGCGTATTTCTTATTGGATTTATTCTGTATGGGACTCTCTGTGCCTCCTGGACTTGATTAACTATTTCCTTCCCCATATTAGGGAAGTTTTCAACTATAATCTCTTCAAATATTTTCTCAGTCCCTTTGTTTTTCTCTTGTTCTTCTGGAACCCCTATAATTTGAATGTTGGTGCGTTTAATGTTGTCCCAGAGATCTCTGAGACTGTCCCCAGTTCTTTTCATTCTTTTTTCTTTATTCTGCTCTGCAGTAGTTATTTCCACTCTTTCATCTTCCACGTCACTTATCCGTTCTTCTGCCTCAGTTATTCTGCTATTGATCCCAGCTAGAGTATTTTTAATTTCATTTATTGTGTTGCTCAGCGTTGCTTGATTCATCTTTAGTTCTTCTAGGTCCTTGTTAAATGTTTCTTGCATTTTGTCTATTCTATTTCCAAGATTTTGCATCATCTTTACTATCATTATTCTGAATTCTTTTTCAGGTAGACTGCCTATTTCCTCTTCATTTGTTAGGTCTGGTGGGTTTTTATCTTGCTCCTTCACCTGCTGTGTGTTTTTTTGTCTTCTCATTTTGCTTATGTTACTGTGTTTGGGGTCTCCTTTTTGCAGGCTGCAGGTTCCTAGTTCCCGTTGTTCTTGGTGTCTGTCCCCAGTGGCTAAGCTTGGTTCAGTGGGTTGTGTAGGCTTCCTGGTGGAGGGGACTAGTGCCTGTGTTCTGATGGATGCAGCTGGATCTTGTCTTTCTGGTGGACAGGTCCATGTCTGTTGTTGTGTTTTGGGGTGTCTGTGGCCTTATTATGATTTTAGGCAGCCTCTCTGCTAATGGGTTGGGTTGCGTTCCTGTTTTGCTAGTTGTGAGGCATAGGGTGTCCAGCACTGTAGCTTGCTGGTCGTTGAGTGAATCTGGAGATCTCTGGGAGATTTTCGCCATTTGATATTATGTGGAGCTGGGAGGTCTCTTGTGGACAAGCGTCCTGATGTTGGCTCTCCCACCTCAGAGGCACAGCACTGAGTCCTGGCTGCAGCACCAAGAGCCTTTCATCAACACGGCTCAGAATAAAAGGGAGAAAAAGTAGAAAGAAAGAATTAGTAGAAGTAGAAAGAAAGAAAGAAGGAAGGAAAGAAAGAAAGGCGGGAAGGAGGTAGGGAGAGAGCAAGGAGGGAATGTAGGAAAAAAAGAAAGAGAGAAGATAAAGTAAAATAGAATAAAGTATGTTAAAATATAATAAAGTTATTAAAATAAAAAATAATTATTAAAAAAAATTAAAGAAACAAAAACGGGTGGATAGAACCCTAGGACAAATGGTGAAGCAAAGCTGTACAGACAAAATCTCACACAGAAGCATACACATACACACTCACAAAAAGAGAAAAAGGGAAAAAACTCATATATCTTGTTCTCAAAGTCCACCTCCTCAATATGGGATGATTCGTTGTCTATTCATGTATTCCACAGATGCAGGGTACATCAAGTTGATTGTGCAGCTTTAATCTGCTGTTTCTGAGGCTGCTGGGAGAGATTTCCCTTTCTCTTCTTTATTCTCACAGCTCCAGGGTCTCAGCTTTGTATTTGGCCCTGCTTCTGCGTGTAGATCGCCGGAGGGCGTCTGTTCTTCGCTCAGACAGGATGGGGTTAAAGGAGCAGCCGCTTCGGGGACTCTGGCTCACTCAGGCCGGGGGGAAGGGAGGGGCACGGAGTGCGGGGCGAGCCTGTGGCAGCAGAGGCCGGCATGACGTTGCACCAGCCCGAGGCGCGCCGTGCGCTCTCCTGGGGAAGCCGTCCCTAGATCCCGGGACCACGGCAGTGGCGGGCTGCACAGTCTCCCCAGAAAGGGGGCGTGGACAGTGACCTGTGCTCCCACACAGTCCTCTTGGCGGTGGCAGCAGCAGCCCCAGCGACCCACGCTCGTCTCTGGGGTCCGCGCTTTTAGCCGCTCGCGCCCATCTCGAGCTCCTTTAAGCAGCGCTCTTAATCCCCTCTCCTCGCGCACCAGGAAACAAAGAGGTAAGAAAAAGTTTCTTGCCTCTTCAGCAGGTCCAGACTTTTTCCCGGACTCCCTCCGGCCAGCCGTGGTGCACTAACCCCTTCAGGCTGTGTTCATGCCGCCAACCCCAGTCCTCTCCCTGAGCTCCAACCGAAGCCCAAACCTCACCTTCCAGCCCCGCCCGCCCTGTCGGAGCAGACAAGCCTCTCCGTCTGGTGAGTGCCGGTCGGCACCGATCCTCAGTGCGGGAATCTCTCTGCTTTGTCCTCCGGACCCCTGTGGCTGCGCTCTCCTCCACGGCTCCGAAGCTTTCCCCCTCCGCCACCCGTAGTCTCCACCCGCGAAGGAGCTTCCTAGTGTGTGGAAACCTTTCCTCCTTCACGGCTCCCTCCCACTGGTGCAGGTCCGGTCCCTATCCTTTTGTCTCTGTTTATTCTTTTTTCTTTTGCCCTACCCAGGTACGTGGGGAGTTTCTTGCCTTTTGGGGGGTCTGAGGTCTTCTGCCAGCGTTCCGTAGGTGTGCTGTAGGAGTTGTTCCAAGTGTAGATGAATTTCTGGTGTATCTGTCTGGAGGAAGGTGATCTCTGCATCTTACTCCTCTGCCATCTTCCCCTCAAGTCCTTCCATCTTTTTAATTTTAGTCATTCTAGTGGGTATGCAGTGATACTTGATTGTAATTTTAATTGCGTTTCCTAAATGAAATATTTTCATATTTTTAAATATTTTTCTTGTAATTTAGATACTCTCTTTGGTTAAGTGTTCATTTTTTGTCCACCTTTTTACTGGGTTTTCTGGTTTTGTGTTTTTATTGATTTGTAGAAGTGCATTGTGTATTTTGGGTACTTGCCTTTTGCCAAATATCTGTATTACAAATATCTTCTCTTACACCTTGTGTTGAATATACACATTTTTAGCTAATACATAAGCATAAGACTTGAATGCAGTTTTGCTCACAAGAGGTCACTTTGGGCTATGCCCCAAAGGATATAAGTTTACTTATGTATTTGCTCCACTATCACTTAAGGATATAGGTGCCATATTGCCCAGCCCTGTCCTGGTCTCAAGTGCCCTATCCTTGAAGTTAAAACCAGGAAGATTCAAGAAACAATGAACAAGGCTAGATCCTTAATGATTGCTAATGCACTTCGTAGTCTCAGGAATGTTATAGAATTTAGGATAAAGAGTTACATCTAATGGATATCAGAAAACTGATTAGTGTTTGTAAGAGATGAGTGGCATATATAATTGAATTAAATGCCATATTTTAGGAGACAGGTAGTTCTCACTCAAAGGAAGAAGAGGTTTTTAGAAAACTGTCCCCTTTTTGTTTGTAGGCACATGGCACGTTTGTAATTCTGGAATGACAATATCAATATTGTTATGCTGAGCCCAGCCATGAAGATCATGTGATACCTTAGCCCAAGCCTTCTGTTTGTACACAGTCTAAGTACTTTTTATGTTATTCTTCTTCACTCTTTATTTAAATATATGTATCAGTTAGGGATGCATTCTGCTATAAATAGCAGTTTAAACACACGAGGCTTAGTGATTTAATGAAACAAGAAATTCATGGATGAGGAGTCTAGGGCTGACACAGCAGCTCAAGGAGGTCATCGGGGACCTGGTTGCTTTCCATCTTCCCACTCTGTTCTCTTTAGTGTATAGGCCTTTGTCTTCATGCTTATTGACTCAGGGTCACAAGATGGCTGCTGAACCTACTGGGAGAGGATATGTCTTCCAGGCAGGAGGAAGCAAGAGAGCAAAAGAACTAGTAGGCTAATAGGCTTTAATTCATGTACAAAATCTCTGGGGATTTCTGCCTATTTCTTATGGCCTGAACTCATATATGTCCACACCTGGCTCCAAAGTAAGCTGGAAAATGGGATTGTTTTGTTTTTTAGCTGTGACAGTAAGGACGGCAAGAACAAGGAGGCCTGTGAAAGGGGCGTAGTCTGCAGAATAGGCCACAGAGCCTTCATGTCCCTCCCTTTTCTCTTACATATTTTATTTGTCATTATAAAGGTATTAGAGACTTGTTAAAGGAAGACAGCAAAGTACAAAAAAGTGTCCATCATTTTAACATCCTGAACAGTCACTGTAGATATCTTAGCTTGCATCTTCTAGTCACTTCAGAAAACAAGACCTGGGTGCTCAGTGTACTATACTCATGGGTATTGGTGGTGTCACTGCTCTCAGGCGTCCTCAGTAGACAGAGAGGTAGGTAATCCACACACAATTACATCTTCATTTATTTCTACAAGTGTCTGTATATTATGAAATCAGTAAGTTCATGCTGTTATATTTAATTCCAGTCCCACATCAAGGTTCATTCCACTTGTCTTTTTTCCTATATTTGTTAGCCCTTTCTCCACAGTGATAAACCTGACTCCTTTTATCAACGATGTATTTACTTATTTGATCAGTCTCTCCATAACCTATCTCCCATCTTACCACCTTCCCCTCCCACCCCTCTAGATGTCTTCTTAACTCTACTGAGCCTTCAATAACGTGAGCCAGGCTGCTCCCTTACTTGGACATGACCACCTTTTCCCGCTTGAGCTCAGGCAGCTTTGCTGGGCTGCCCATCTGCTCCCATTCCCTTCCTGCTTCCCAGAGCAAGCCCTTCTCACCCACAAATGTTCTGGCTTCTCACTGGCTCAGCAGAATCCCTATAACCCCATTCTGACACTGCCTTTCTTGGCCTTATCTGTCAGTTTGGGACAGAATTTTGCAGGAACAGAATTTTGCAGGAAAGTAAGGGAAGGAGAGAAGGATATAGAAAAGAAACTATTTGTCTTTTTATTTCATGGTGTGTTCTGATGTTAGAAACTTTACATTTTCTTTAAGTAAACTGGTCAGTCTTTTGGGGTGATTTTTTAAAAAATAAATTTATTTATTTATTTATTTATGGCTGCCATGGGTCTTCGTTGCTGTGTGGGGTGATTTTTTATCCTTTTACATTTGAAATGTGGTGCCCCATAGAGATATTAAAAATATACTATTTTTTCTAAGTTTTTTGGCATTTAATTATCTATCAGTTAGACATTTTGCCTTTTAATGTGAGGGGGAGAGATCTAAGCTAATGTTTTTTCTGTTATTACAATACCACCTTCCTTTTTTAACTTTTCTCATTTTCTCTTCTTGTAGCTTCCCTTATCCCTTTTCTTTATGTTTCTTTCTACTTGTTTTTGACTTTTCTTCTTTGCACCTTTATATTCCCTCAAATTCTGCCACCAGAGATCACACACCCTGCCAACTCTGCCCTACGGTGTCCTTTGCTTTCCACTCTGCCATCCTCTGAATGCTCTCTTCCACCCTTCGCGTAACAGTCAGCTAGATTTTAGGAAATCAAGTTGTCATTCACAGTAATGAATGCCAAATAAATCAAAGATATTTTAGGCTCTTCCTAAGAAAGCCTAGGGAAAGAGAACCCTCTGATTGTCTAAGATCTTTCCAGCCCTAGCTTTCAGTCTGCAGCTGAAGTCAGCAGGATTACTTTTATATTCTTCCCTATAAGGGGACTGTCTTGCCCTAAACAAAGTGTGACTTGTTACTACAACAGATTTCTACCCTGGGGATACACTGGTCAGAAGAGGTTTTCCATAATATTTAGGCCAAATATTTTACCTCTTGGAAAAGGTAAGTTTAAAGGTTCCAGAAACATCCCAGTGCAGCTCCCTCAATCCTCCTTGTTTTTTCACTCCTCTTCTCCAGATAAACAGAAACATGCTTAGTTTGTGTGTTAGAAATAATCACAGATGTGAACTGCTTTACGTTTATGTATCAGTATGATACCATGAGAATAACAGTTACTCATTTCAGTATAGCAGATTTTATGTTATGGTATCAGTTACATTTTCTAATGTGTTTCCAGTCTTTAAAGCTCTATGGCATATTTATCAGACTTCAACTTAAAGTAAGGATTAAGGGACTAAAGAGATAAAGATGAGGTTTAAAGAAAATTGGTTCCAAGGACTAAAGGACAGTGAGTAATTTTCCTCTCTTTTGATTCCCAAGTGAATGCATTTCTGAAGAACTTTGTTTTAGAAAGATGCTTATGTCCTGAGTGAAGTCAGAGAAAACACTAAAATGATGTGGTTATAATTAGGAAATGGTTGGGGATGGGGAGGGAGAGTGTATAAAGCATATATGTGGGCTAAGTGATTTTTGAAAACTATTTTCAAGGTGAAAGTAATAAGCCAACCATTTGCTAGTCTTTCTGGAACAGTCAACTCTTGATTATGTACGGAGGCAGTGGTGTGGATGATTAGCAAAGAGTGGATAGTTTCCTATGCTTTTCTATTAACATGGGCAAGGGAGTGGTTAGTTCAGGTTGTTTAGCAGGTAGAGGAGAGAGTCTCCTTTCTCCTCAAACCTTCAACATTTCTTCCTTCCTTCTTATTTTAAGCTATAACTTTGTTTCTTATCTCACAGAAGAGAAGTATTATTTCACAGACGTAATCAGAAGAGAAATTCCTCTATCTTCCTCTCCTCACATTAATGCAACCCCCTACATCTATCTATACATATGAATTCTACCTTTCATCCTTCACTATGGATGAAATGTGGTTCTTGCTATGGCAACACCCTCCATCTCTCCTCCCCCACCCGATATTCCTGCCATTTGCTCTTCAGACCCTATCTCCTCTGTCCTAATCAAGGACATTGCTCTAGCAAATCTTTTTTATCTTGCTTCATGATTTTTTGCTTTTTGTCAAATCATTCCAATGAACAAACACATAAGCTTTTTCCTGTCTTAAAAACAGATAACAACAATAGCAAAACTCCAAAAAATTTCTTTATTCCATTTTTTGCTCTTCCTTATAGTGAAACTCCTAGAAAGGGCTGTTCTAATACATACTGTATATCTTTTGTCCCCATCTGTCTTTGAGCTCACTTGATGACCTTGAAACAGCTCTCATGAAGTACACGTGACTTTTATGTGGCTAAATGGGTTTTCTGTGAAGTCTTCCCTGACCAGCTTATATAAAAGAGCCTCCCCCATCACTCTCTATACCCCCGTTCTCCCTTTATTTTTTTTCCTCAGCCCTCATCAGCAACTGACATGCTGTATATTTGCTTGTTAAAATTTAAACGAGAATGTAAACTCACTGAGTCAGGATTTTTACTTTGTTGACTACTGAGTCCTAGCACCTAGAACAGCACCTGTCCCATAATAGATACAGAGTAAATGTTTATTGAGTGCATAGATAACTGGATGGTAAGGGAAACAAGCATTTCTTATTTGTTTTAAAGTTCTAAGGACTGAATTTGTGTCATGTTTGGATGGCACAGTGGGAAGGGAGAAAAGGATGTATGTGTGGGAAGAGAATGGGGGCCAGAGCCCAAGTATCACCTGTTTGGCACCAAATCAAAATCCTTGGAAGGGGATTCTGCCTCTGAGTGATCATGTAGTGATTCATATAGCATAAAGATGGTTGATAGACTTTGTTAGGCATCAGAGTAACCAATTAAGATATCCTCATGTGAAGTTGGACAACTCCAGAATTATTTGGTCATTAGTAAAGCAAACCTGAGATATGCTAGGTAGGAGAAACTATTTCCAGGACTGACTGGCCCCATGAATTCTTGAAGTCAATTTGTCACAAACTGTAACTTCTTCAGTAGTATATATATATTTTTAAGATAGGGACTAATGTTCTTTTCTTTTTTTTTCTTTTTTAATTTATTTTATTTTTGGCTGCGTTGGGTCTTTGTTGCTGCTCGTGGGCTTTCTCTAGTTGCGGCGAGTGAGGGCCACTCTTCGTTGCAGTGCGTGGGTTTCTCATTGCAGTGGCTTCTCTTGTTGCAGAGCACGGGCTCTAGGCATGTGGGCTTCAGTAGTTGTGGCATGCGGGCTCTAGAGCACAGGCTCAGTAGTTGTGACACACAGGCTTAGTTGCTCCGCGGCATGTGAGATCTTCCCAGAGCAGGGCTCAAACCTGTGTCCCCTGCATTGGCAGGCAGATTCTTAACCATTGCGCCACCAGAGAACTCCCTAATATTCTTTTCTTAAGAAGCATTTTTGGCTTACAAAGAGAGGCAGCATAAAAAATAACACATTTTGTATATGAAAATCAGCAGCTGCAATTCAATGAAAATAAGGCAATGAGATTTTTAAATTAAAAATATTCTAATTTCAAACCTCCTATCTCTTACTATTAAAAAAGTTCTCCAAGGCAACAAGATATAGCTATAAAAGCTTGAAATCTGTTTTAATCTTAGTTCTATTACAAAACTAATGGAATAGCAAAATGGGGGATTTCTTCAGTTTCTTTATTTGTACATTGAAGATTCTGGACTGGAGTTGAGTTAGCAAATGTATTTCATCTTCTGTGCCAACTGTGAATGATTGGTAATGGCACCCTAGAGTGCTGTGTGGATAGGCACTGGAGACCACACCTAGGCTCAGCAAAAATGAAACCTGAAATTGATTGGCACTGTCTGCCTTGGGTTTAGGAAAGATGAATGGCAGCGTGTGTGTGTTGTGTCTTTGCTTTCCTGGACTTTACAGTCTCTAAGATATTTTTCAGTTCTAAAATTCAATGATTGGAGTGCCTAGTATGTTATATACAGTCTTTGCAGTAAAGGCAATGATAAGATTTTATATGTAAAATAATAAAACATTTGTTTTAGTGTATGCTTTTGGAAAATCTAAATATCTTTCATAACATTTTCTTCTAAAGGTTCTGGGGTTTATATATTACTCAGAATATTTTTACATTGTATGTGAAGTGCAATGTGATAAGTGTAAACAAGCAACATATTGAAATAGTAGTGATATTTTGCCATAGAAAACTCATCAGCATCAATTAATATAATTCACCTAAATCAAGTTTTAGTTTAATTTAAAACAATCTTGCAGTTTTACCCACTGGTGCTGTCTTATGATAAGCCCATAGGTGGTGCTATTTTGGCGTCCAGGAAATGAAGCATTTCAACTGCAATCTTTCTGAATTACTATAGAAACTTCTAGAATTGAGTGATGCTGTCTTAGTTAAAATAAATATAAGGGTGAGATGTAAGGGAGAATATCTAGAGATCTTTAGAGATAATTCAGCTTTTTTTTTTTTTTGCGATATGCGGGCCTCTCACTGTTGTGGCCTCTCCCGTTGCGGAGCACAGGCTCCGGACGCGCAGGCCCAGCGGCCACGGCTCACGGGCCCAGCCGCTCCGCGGCATATGGGATCCTCCCAGATCGGGGCACGAACCCGTATCCCCTGCATCGGCAGGCGGACTCTCAACCACTGCGCCACCAGGGAGGCCCGATAATTCAGCTTTAAACGTGGAACCTTAATTATGATGCAGACGTAGTCTGCTTCAATTTATATTTCTTAGAGCAGTTCTTCCTTGCCCACCACCTGTAACATGCCATATAAAAGAAATTGGAAATTTTAGCTCGAGTATATGGATCTGATATAATTTCATCTATTTTTCAAGAAAGTATCAAAATATGATACAATTATGTAACTGGCTGAAAAGCACCATTATGTTTGGGATATTTTTAGTGCAATAACCTAAGTGATCACAAGAAAGAAATGTCAGTTTGTGGAAGTAAGCATGTGTTCTTCATGTTACTGTTAAATAAGTCTTACTCATCTTTAAGCCTGGCACTGAATTTGACACTTAAGTTCTTAAGTGTCAATTTTTTGAATGGAAATAATTTAAATAGTACTTTGGATAAATGTACTTTGAAATGCATTATTTCATATATAATCCTGGAGTTATTTGTGGTGTTTGGATCATCTGAACTCATTTTCTCTAATTTCTGATCTTTGATATAATCAAAGGTTTTTTTTTAAGAACTGAAAAGGGCATTTAGAAATCATCTAACTCAATCCTCTCATTTTCCTTTCCTTTCTTTTACTTTATATTTTTTGTGATTTCTATGTTCATCTTGGTCATGTGCTTTTATTTTTGATATCCCATTTGTTTGGTCTGGTCTTATTATTTTAGAACAAATACAATGAAATAAGTCAGATCCAACTTCTAGATGAAGCTTAGGGTCAGCCAAACACCTGGTTCAAAGTGAAATGTCTGTTAAATTAAGTGAACAGTGGTTTGCTTTCACACCCTGACCAAATTGTCTGATTTTAGTCTGAACTGGGTTGATGGTTTTCCACTCAGACTATCTGATTTTGTCCTTTTAGTAAGCTGATTTGATTAACTGTGTTTATTTTGACTGCATCGCTGTAATCTCTAACTAATTGCCTCAGGGTGTCTGTGGTGTGCAAGCAGCTCAAGGGCTGGAAGTTTTTGTTTTTTTGTTATTTTTATTTACAAAGCAGTCACGTCCTGCTGGCAGGGTCCACGTTGTGTTCCTTTTTTCTTTGAGCACTTGGACAGTGCTTTCTACCCAGTAGGCTCTCAATATTTGTTTTTTAAATCTCTATGTATTCTTTTACTTTAGATATAGGTTAAGAGGTTTTACCATGAATTGGGACCTCACCTATGTGATTCTGATCTGAATTCCTCTGGAATCTGAGTTGAATAACTTTGGATCTTCTCATCTCTTTCAAAGTCTTCCCAAACTTTGACCATCTTTGAAGACCTTGTTATGGGATCTCCTTCTGGATTCTGAGATGCTTTCAATAGTTACAAATACCCTATTCATTTCCTTTTCATTTTCTAGATTTATTGAAACTCCGAAGTTATTTTTTCATTGAGTATTACTCATAAGCTTATAGATGAAAATTTCTGAATAAAGGGAAGAGAATTCTGTATTTAAGAACATAGAAGGAGGGGGGTGGGTGGTGGTGGTGGGATGAACTGGGAGATTGGGATTGACATATATGCACTAATATGTATAAAATAGATAACTAATAAGAACCTGCTGTGTAGCACAGGGAACTCCACTTCGCTGTACAGTAGAAAGTAACACAACATTGTAAAACAACTATACCCCAATTAGAAAAAAAAGTCTAATTTTACATTCACAGAAAAAAAAAATTGAAGAAAATGCAGAAGTGGGAATCTTGTAACACCAAAGGGATTCAAAACTGGATGTAGACATGTCTCTTCGTTTTACATGTGAGGAAATGAAATCAAAGAAAGACTGAGTCGTCCAAGATGCACACTGGTTAGTGACTGAAGGATCCTCAGACTCCAATTCCAGTGCTGTTTCAACTTAACTGTTCTGGGAGGTAAATCGTAAGTTGCTCAGATTTTCACACTTTTCCATCTCTATTCCTGCTCTTTCTTTTGTCTAGGGTAAATCAGAAGTGACCAGATCTCTCTAAACCTTTCCCTGAAACAATGAAAAGAGAAACAGGGAAAGATGCTGCTGAGCTGGGTGTGGGAGACTGGGTAAGGGTGAGTGGTGAGTGATTAAACATGGAAGATTTCATACATCATGTTTATCTAATATTTGCAGAGTTTTAAAAAAACTTCACCAAGTTGCATGGGCTTTTACAGCCGACTAACCATCTCATAACCATCAACACTCCCTAGAAATTGTTTTCTTCCTTTTTCTGTTACATAGGAATGCATTTCAATTTAGGGTACTTTAACTGTCAGAAATACCAGAAAGAGCTTTTGCACTTTATGCAATCTTCCCAAACTCCTCTCCAGTGGACACACAATGAGAGCAATTTTGAAGCAATCCTTGGTTTGCCTTCCCATTGCCCTTCCACCCCAGATGAGGCTTTTAGCTAATTAGGTCTTCCTGCCATCTCAGTGAGAGTTATACTGTGCTCTACCTAGAGCGGTAGATTGGGGAAGGTCACAGAACTCTAGCCTTGCCGGGATTTATTTGTAAAAACCATATTTTGTTTAGCTATTTGACACCTAACATTTCAGTTGCCCAAGTGCTCACAATTTCAAGGTTCCAATGAACTGCAACTTACCATTTTAACTTTAGGTCAGCCTGTTTACTCTGTTTCTGACTCTTATCTTTAGGTATTACGAGTCCCAAGTCATAATGAAATCATTTTTATTTTGCTTTTTAAAACTTTGAAGAAATGTTGAGTGTCAGGACAGAATCACTGGGTTTATTTTTATGGGCACATTACTTAAAGATTAAAAGGCAATGAAAGAACAAGGACCTTTCAATATTTTTAGCATACAGTGTGCTTTGGAAGGCAGCAAATCAGAAGGTCATCAGTGCTGTGGTATACCTTCACAGAGGAACGAAGCCAATTAATGTACAATTACTGGCATCAGTGCTTTATTTGAAGGGTCTTTTACAATGAAACTTTTAAACAGGATAATTGTAGACATCTGCTCCATGTTACCTTAGCAGCAGCATAGCCAGTATTTGCTAAGATGTTCTGAGCTTTTACAGCTTTACACAAAAGGACATATTGGCAATTCCGTTTTCTATATAATAGGTATACTATGCAAAATGCTGAGCTAGAATTCAGCATTGTAGAAATGCTCAATGTCACCAGAGCGATTGACTTGTTCCACCTGGCTTTCAGACATTTGGAGAAGCAAAACATGTGTACCTTAATTGCAAAATGTGGGCTTAATGAACATGCAGCCGTTATGTTATACCAAATGCAACAATCGACATGATGGCAAGCTACTTAAGAACATGTCACAATGTTTGGTTTTTAAGAGGTTTGCCTTTGGCAGTGTTTCAGAGAAGAATGTGTTTCTTACATTTGCAGTCCTGCGAGCCAATAATAAAGTGTTCAGCATATGAGGCTGGTATTTATTTTAAATTGCTATGTCAATATTTTTGTTTAAAAGCAGGTTTGATTCCCTGTGTGGACTTTGTTGAAGCCTTCTATCACTGCTTTTTATTTGAGTTTTGATTTAGCTTCTTTTCCCCCTGATTTTGTGTTTTGCAGAAAGGCTTGCATGAAAGCCTTCTGATTGGGTTGGGGGGATAAAGTTGCTATGTGAATTTCAAAGCTCAGACAATGTAAAAAGGAGCAAACACTTGCTCAAGGAATCAGAGAAGTGACTGCAATCAAGCAGTGTTGGTTTTGTGACCTTGAAGCTTCCCAGAATAGCTACAACATTTGGAATAATGGAAACCCTGAATTCAAATGCCTCAGGATGACCTCATCACCAGCAGCCCCCTTCCTCCTCCTGATATGTCTCCAGGCTTTATGCCAATGTTTAGTCCGTTAGCAGGAATCCAGAAAATCAGGCTTTTGTTTTTGAAAATACAAAATAAAGGCGGCCATTATGGTATATTGCATAACTGATTTAATCCTAATGTGGTGTCAAAACAAATTTCCCCAGTAGTTGAGAGAATGCTTTATCTACCACAGATACAGTTGCTTTGTTGATACTGGGTGCTCTTCCAATAAATTGTTGGGCAGTTCTGTTCATGAACTCTCACAGTTCTCCATCCCAAGAACATTTTTGTGGGTAATTAAAACAGTTTTTATAATGGCAGTATGAAACAGTATGCATCGTCTATACACGCTGAGCTGAAAAAATATTGTATTCGTAAGTTAAATTGGACATTTTGAAAGGTTAACGCAAAAAGCTGCTTTGCTCTTGGTAATCAATAAAGAAAAAAGGATTTCAGGTAATTAAAATCTGTGAAGTGAACATTTCTCATTTGGAACCTATTAAAAAGAATGTAAGCAGACAGAGACGAGAGATAAATATGGAAAACAAGTGCTTCAGTTTTTGTTATATGTTGGCAAGGGAATGTAAAAACATATATTCTGAGGTCTGAAATAATATAACATGTTACTACAGATAATATAACAAATTATATAGTCTGTGTGTAAGTTATGTATGTACATTACTTAATTTAAGCATTAGGTTGCGATTTTAAAATATGCCTATACTATATTTTGGGCTCCGATTTAGCTTTTGTTTAGGTTTTTCTTACTCAAAGTTTGAGCTTGGAGGCAGTATGCAGCATGAATGCTTTTTAGAATTGCAGAATTTCAGGTCCATTCCTGACCTACAGAATCACAATCTGCAATTTAATGAGATCCCTATGTGATTTATATGCACATCAAAGTTTGAGGACAGGCTTTGGGTGATTGTCTTAGTAAGGTGTGTTGCCTCTTAAAAATTCATGCTCATTTTTTTAGGCCCAAATCAGTAGTGTTTCCTGGGCCAAATATAAGGATAATAACAGACTCTGCCTAGGTTATTTTAGAGCTCCTGACTGCTCACAATGTAGCAACTAAGGGAATTAAATGCTGAGAGTGGATCCAGACTCCATGCCCAACACTTGCATCTAGGCCCTGTTGATAAAACTTTTCTCTTTGTCTAATGGCAGTGTTCTTTCCTCTTTCTTTGCTGTTTGCCTATGAAAATTTGATCTCTGGTACCATATTACAGTCTTCTTTACTAGACATTAGAAATCACCTCTGTGGAATTTTGTTTGTTTGTTTCTTTGTTTGTTGGCATATTCTCAGCTCTTTAGAATTATTCCTAGAATTCTGACCTTGGCTATGGATACCGGATTGAAACATCTGAATACTTGCCATTCTGTGATGGTTAATTTTATGTGTCAACTGGACTGAACTAAGGGTTGCTCAGATAGCTGGTAAAAGTATTATTTCTGGGTGTGTCTGAGGGTGTATTTCTGGAAGAGATTAGCATTTGAATCAGAACATTGAGTAAAGCAGATGGCCCTCCCCAGTGTGGGCAGGCATCATCCAATCTGTTGCAGGCCCCAGTAAAACAGAAAGGCAGAGGAAGGGTGAATAAGCTTTCTCTTTTTGAGCTGAGACATCCATCCTTTCCTACTCTTGGACATTAGATGTCAGCTTCTGGTTCCTGGGCTTTTGAATTCAGATTGGGTTTTATACTCTTAGAACCATCATCTTCCCTCCCACCCCAGGTGGGTCAGTTCTTTGATTACCTGCCTGTAATTTCTGCTTCAGGTCTCAGCACACAGCTTCTGCCAGGTACAGGATGCTAGACTATAAAATTCATTTTGCTTTCTCTTCAGTTTTCATATAGCTTTCAGAACATTGAAGTAGCGTATGCTTCATTTTAGTTTTGACATAGAGTTGCAAAGATGTATTGTTTGTATGATAGAAGAGATCTTTTTTGTGCTAGGGATTAAAATATATGGCTATGACGTTTTTAAAAAAAATATTTATTTGTTTATTTGGCTGTGCCGGGTCTTAGTTGTGGCACACGGGATCTTTTTTAGTTGCGGCATGCGAACTCTTAGTTGCAGCATGTGGGATCTAGTTCCCTGACCAGGGATCGGACCTGGGCCCCCTGCATTGGGAGTGTGAAGTCCCTGACTTTTGGATAATAAATATTTTGTATATATATATATATATATATATATATATACATGTAAATTTCTTTCCAGTGAAGAGTAAGGACCTAAGCTGTGTGCTGTGCAGTATAAGGATGAATTATAAACTACATGGTTTAGAGCATCTAGTGCATATAACTGTAATACAGGTAGGCCAGTGTATAAGTGCTATGAAAATAGAAGTGACAAGGGCATTAAGTGCTCAGAGTAGAGAGAAGTCACATCTGGCTGATATTCAGGAAAAGGCTCAAAGAAGAGGCAGTATCTGAATAGAACCTAAATGGGATAGGGAAATAGTATTCCCAGCCCAGAACATAGCAAGGGCACAGATGCTAAAACAGATTTATTTAAGATGTACCCAGAATTATAATGGACATTCAGGTGAAGCTGAATATATGTGAAGGCAAATGGTGGGAGACAGAGGAATCTGATCACAATGTGCTAAGCATGTGAACTGGATTTCTGGAAGGAGCACAATTGTTAGTGATAAAAATGGGAGAAAAATAGTGCTGTCGGGAGAAGTGCTGTAGGGAGAAAGCCAGCTTTGTGCCTGAATGCCTGCCTACTGAAGGCTGGCCATGAAAAGGTCACACGTAGCAGTAAAGGAATGCACATGAAGTCATCTTTGTCAGTCTAAGCAAGATTTCTCATCCAGAGGGGAAAAGGATATGTGTATTAGAAATCAGTGGCACCATCAAGTGATTGTCAGCAGCCACATAGCTCATAGACAAAATAATACATTGGTCATATGTTTGGCCAAATGGATCTAATAAATTGAGAATCCAGAAAACCCACTGATCAAACTTTGCAGCTCAGGACAGATGAAACAAGTGAAGTGATTGGTTCTCATTAACCAGGAGAGAAAAGGTGAGATAGGAGACTAGTGTAATGAATGGAGGTGAGAATGGAGACTAGTATAATGGAGGAAGCACTGACTCAGGACTTAAAAGACAGGGACAACGATACAGTTCTGTCCTAATTCACTGTGTGACTCTTGGCAAGTCACTATAGCTTTCTGGGCTTCAGTGTCCTCGTCTGTAAAATGAGGACAGTCTGTATTCCTGGCCAATGTGGATACATTTTGCCTAATTTTCTAGGTCTTTCGAGGATCACAGTGAACAAACAAATTTCAGTTTGGGAGACTGTGCCAACCAATATGGTGAGGTGGGAAATTTAAATTTCTTTCTGAATATCAAGATAGTAAAAATTTTGTTGAATCTACATTCCACAAGGTGATGCAAATGGAACCATTGCTGTACACTCAGGCAGTAGTGGTAGAGGTGCAGAGTTTGAGAAGCAGCACCAGTGGACCCAAGACCATGTTCACTGCCTTTTGGATCACTGGACTGCTGGAGGAATCAGAGGAGGGTGGGAGTTAGAAGTTATAACTGGAGACATCCGCAGGTGGCTTTGTAGGATAGGACATGATGTTGGGCCTTCAACAAAAATGCCCTACTGCTAGCTTGTGCCTGGATCCATGACGCTTAAACTTCAGGTTGTATATTTTTGGTGTTCTTCATTGTGGAAGATCGTTTAAGACTTTGGCTTCCAAGTGTCACATAGTTTATGCACTGCAGGGAATTTCTGCCAATCAAGTAGTATATCTCAGTGGGATATATTTTAAAATTCTGGTGGCTGTAATCACCTCTCATTACAATTTTCTACAACATCTACTCTGGAAAGAATGCTACAAAAATAGAAAAAAAGATGTATTTTCAGAAAATTATTCACAATGAATGCCAAGTGAGTAAAATTCCTAAGTGTTTAAATGCTAAGTAAAAGACAATACTAACTTGACCTTCTTCAATTTTCATATGGAAGCTTGTGAAGTTTGGGTAGGATAAAGAGAAAAGTACGTTTTATTCCCAAAGGTTTTTAAAACCTGACTTTAGTAGGCACTCTGTGTCTTCTCTTTGTAATCTCAGGTTTTATAGTCTCCTTTATCAATTGTGAGAGGTGTGGAATGCTAGTTTGTATCTTTCAGAAGGAACACCTGGGTCAACAGGTTGAAAGAACTTTGAAAGTTATTTGTATCTTTGCTAGTCACTGCATTGTGTGAGAATCGCCCTAGCTAGTGTGTAAACTACCTTTGAATAAGAGGCAGAAAATGGAATTTATCAGGGGACAATGCCCTTTGTTTAGAAGGAGTAACAAAAGATGAACAAAAGGACACAGCCAGTCTTCTGTGTTCAGTGTCCCATTTTTCCAGATAAAAAAGGGGATAATATTCAATCTTGATTGTGCACAGAGGCCTTTGGTACTTTAAGGAGATGGAGGGAGAAGGGATATGAAAAAAGAAAGCAACCGATATGTTCTTGAACTGTGACTTCTAGCAGCTGCATTTAAAAAACAACCATTACATTTTTTGAGTGTATCTGTGAGGCTTATCCATTATGTGGGCAAACACAATTTGATTAGTATTTGTTATAAGCTCATCTTGTCTGCTTTTATTATAGACATCACCTTCAGATGTGGGACCACTGCAGCTATTAAATCAGGAATATTTAGCTATTATTTGTAATAAATGTCAGCAGGGCTGAACTGAAGCCAGCAGGAAATGTTCAGGGCAGAAAACACACTGACATTCATTCATGCAAATTTGTACCACTGGTAGAATTAATCATAAAGAGGGAGGGTAGAGCATACAATGCATTTATATTACTGGTTTGGCCAGTTCTCCTTCTTCTTGAATATGAGAGTTATAATGAACAGAGAGCAATCTACTGACAAATAGTCCCACGTGAAGTATAGGCAGCAAGATTAACTTTTCCAAAGCAGGCATGTCTGGGTTTATAGTAGATCACCTTTCCTTCCCTCCACACTACCCTGGCCATCTGAGGCAGTTTGTGGTGTCCTTTTTCCTCTTTAAAAGACATCTAGATTTATGGGACTTTCCTGGTAGTCCAGTGGTAAAGAATCTGCCCTTCAGTGCAGGGGATGCAGGTTCGATCCCTGTTCAGGCAACTAAGATCCCACATGCCGCGGGGCAACTAAGCCCGAGCGCCATAACTACTGAGCTTGTGCACCTCAACTAGAGCCCGTGTGCCGCAAACTACAGAGCCCACGTGTTCTGGAGCCTGCACGCCACAACTAGAGAGAGAAAAACCTGCATGCCACATCTAGAGAGAAGCCCGTGCACCACAACGAACAGCTCGCCTCAACAAAGATCCTGCGTGCTGCAACTAAGACCTGACACAGCCAAAAAAAAAAAAAAAAGACATCTAGATTTAGCATGCACATAACTCTTACCTCTTAAAATTATAGGGACACTCTAAAGAACATTCTGTGAGTTTTGCTGCGTGCTGGACCAGACTTACCTTATTATAACTCAGGATGCTTACATCACATTTGGAAGCTATGGTGATAGGAACTTAGCTGTTGGTGATTAAGAAACTGTAGTTTACCAAAAAGAAGAAAGTTTAAATCCTTTGTAATCTGCCTCTGTGTAAAGTGAGGTGAAACAGCCTCTACAACTGAATAATCTCCTCAGAGAAGATTGTAATCACCATTATCAAACATAGCTATTTGATACGGGAGTATCATTTAATTCTGTGAGTGAGTAAAGTTATAACCAGAAAAGAATTAGTGCACTTATTTTTGTAGAAAGGTGAGAAAAATACAAGATGAAAGCATACTTGAAAATTTTTCACATTTTCTCATTGTATGAAATTATTATTCATTAGGAAACAAAAACTGCTGAAAGGAGTTGGCATTAAATATAGGTGATTTCAAATATACTAATTCATATGATGTTTTAGCCCTATCATTTGAATAAAAAACGTGAAGAACATGAAATAAAAATATGCTTAATAAAGTTAACACAGAAATGCTTTTAAAAATCGTATACTCATATTAATCAGAATTAAGGTAAAGACTTCTAAAATGTTTCATGTATCATGGAAGTTAATTCAAAGTAATGCTTTTCTAAAACAGTGTCAGCCCTCGCCCCTGCTGCTATCACTTGTACACATATTTATAGAATGCATATTATAAACTGAAGCACTTTCCTTGCTAATTCTAATACTTGATGTGATTATGTTTCTTGCATTATTTTTCTTAGTGTAGGTTTTAGGAGAGAGCTTACACAAGTCAAATGGAAAAGGACATTTCTGTTAATTAAGTGAAAGTTGTACTAAGTATAGCAACTGAATTGAATGACTTATGCTATAATTAGGGAGATCAGAAGTGGGATCAAAGGAGGTGTAGAACATGTTTTTTGCCTATGGGATGTTTGCAGTACCAATGGAGAAAACTAGAGAAGCTGATGTAGCATTGTGACTTCACAGCTTTTCAAAGCTGAGCTACTCTTTTTAACAATGTCCTTATGGTGTAATTATTGATTCCATGTCTCATTCTACAGAGGATTTGCAGAAATTATAGGAACGTGTTAAAAAAATAAAGGGATGAAAGAAGTATAAATTAATGGCAGCAGTAAACATTTCTTTATAGGGAAGATCAACATAAGGGGGATAGATATTTACACTGCAGATACATAGACTATTTAGCCTTACAGAGTTACTAAAGCTGAGTCAGAATTTTGGCTTTGGGTCTCCTAGTGGCCAAAAAGAAAGAGCAATATGATTCTTATGTGATTAGAATTGTTGGAAAGAAGAAAGTATTAGTAATTTGAGGCAGACAGACTCTGTGGTGGTCCTCATGATTCCTGCCTCCTGGTATTCATGTTCCTAGTGCAGACTCTTCCCCCTTGAGTATGGTCAGGATCTATAACTTCTGACTAAGAAGAGTATGGCAAAGGTGACAGGACATGCATGATTATCAGTGAGTGAGTGATGCACAGAAGATGATGCCACCCATCTTGCTAGGACTCTCAAATTCTCGCCTTTGCTGGCTTTGAAGAAGCAAGGTGCCATATTGTGAGCTGCCATAAGGAGAAAGCCAGTGGAGGGGGAAAGTAGCCTCTAGCAAACTGCCAGCAAGAAACTAAGCTCCCAAATCTAGCAGCACAAGGAATTGAATGCTGCCAACAAGGACCTGAGTGGATCATTCCCCACTTGAGCCTCAGTTAAGACTGCAGCCATGGCTGACACCTGTATTGAAGCTCTGTGAGACCCTGAAACAGAAGAGCTAGATAAATTGTTCCTGGACTCCTGACTCAGTGAAATTGTGAGACAATAAATGTGTCCTGTTAAAAGCACTACATTTGTAGTAATATTGTTGTGCAGCAATAGATAACTAATGGGTAAATATAAGAAGAACTCTTTTTCAGTTCCTCTGCTGTTTGGGTCCTAAAACTGTTCTTTATTTTTAATTTATCTTTGGGACCCAAGAATTTTTTTCTCCACATCAAATTGTCTGCATCTCCACCTCCTCTTATAAATATGTTTCCTTTGGTTTCAAAGACAGTTATTTCATATCCCTATATCTTCTCCCTTTTCCCTCTCTCTCTTTTTTTAAAAAATAAATTTATTTATTTATTTTTGGCTGCATTTAGTCTTTGTTGCTGCACGCAGACTTTGTCTAGTTGCAGCGAGTAGGGGCCACTCTTCGATGTGGTGCACAGGCTTCTCACGGTGGCTTCTCTTGTTGTGGAGCATGGGCTCTAGGTGCACAGGCTTCACTATTTGTGGCACGCAGGCTCAGTAATTGTGGCTCATAGGCTCTAGAGCGCAGGCTTAGTAGTTGTGGTGCACGGGCTTAGTTGTTCTGCGGCAAGTGGGATCTTCCTGGACCAGGGATCAAACCCATGTCCCTTGCATTGGCAGGTGGATTCTTAACAACTATACCACCAGGAAAGTCCCATTTTGCCTCTTCAGATGGTTCTCTTCTCTACACCCAAAGAAAAGTGAGCATTCAATCTCTGGAGAGACTACAGATTGTTTTTCTCTTTCTGAAGGATTTTGATGCTGCTTTAAAAAATAAGCATAGCACAATTTACAAAGTCTAAGTATTACAAAAAATTTTATAAGGGAGATAAAATAGAAAGCACAGATTATATTTATTATGTATCAGGCTGTATTCTAAGTGCTTACATGTTAACTTATTTTACATTAATAAAAACTTTTTCAGAAAAAAATTGAAACAGAGAGGTTAAATAACTTTCTCAAGGACACACATTTAAAGTGCAAACTGGAATCCAATTCCAAGTATTCTGGTTTCAGAATCTGTACTTTTTACTACTGTGCTCTCCTGCCTCTTAAATGCTGTTAGTAGGAGAAGACAACTATTAGAATGGATGCAATTGTATATAAAGCTGGGTCTAAGTTTCCTGGTGGTACTTGCAGAGGATGAAATGTGCTATTTGTGTATTTAATTTTAATTGTGTTAAGAATGCATTTATGAAGTGGCTGTGAATCAGCCTCCATATAATAAAAGGAGATTCATAGAGTTGTTTTTGAAGCCACCTTCAGCTTTCGATTTGGGCAAGTAGCCCATATCATCTCCTCATCAGGAGGATCATTTTGGCACCAATTTTGATTAATCTGAATTTTATTTAAAAAGGTAGCCTTTGCATTTTTTTCCACTTTGATTATTCTCCTTGAAACTTCTAGTTTAAGCAACACAACCAACTGATGCATCTGTCTTTCAGGATGAATCACCTTTGGCCTCCTATAGCCATCATCCATCTCCACCTTTCCTTCTTGACTGTTGAAGTTTTGTATAGTGTGATGGTTAATTTTATGTGTCATCTTGGCTGGGCTATGATGACCAGATATGTGATCAAACATTATTCTGTATTCCTGTAAGGGTTTTTTGGATGAGCTTAACATTGTTCCGGAAAAGCACAAAAATTTTACCTCACTCCATTGAGAAAGAGTTCTGCTAGCAGACAGCTTTTGACTTGAACTTCAGCACCAGCTCTTCCTAGATCTCTGGCTTTCCAGCCCACTCTGCAGATTTTGGAATTGCCAGCCTCCATAATCATGTGATCCAATTCCTTAAAGTAAATCTGTTTTAATGGGACTGTTTCTCTGGAGAACCCTGACTAATACAGTATCCATGTGCTTCAGGGGAGGTTGGTCTTCCTTTTAGTCAAGATGTGAAAAGGAAATGTTAGAGGAATTCTACTGGGAACATTTTGAGAAATGTTTCCTCAATTGTAAAAGGAGACACAAGACGGGAGATCCTTTCTTTTATCACTCTGGACTTCATTGGCTAGTGTGACACCAGGACCAGTGCTGGTCAACTTGGAATGAGGGGAGGAGATAGCCACAGAAACCAAGGCTATATACTCAGGATAGCAAAGCAGGAAACTGAGACATTCTAGTTGCTTGAGATAGTGTTGAGCTGCTGAATTAGCCAACATAAGAACCCTGAGTTTAAAACTCCTTTACATGCAAGATAATAAATGTCTATATTGTTTAATCAATTCTAATTGGATATTAATTTTACTTGCTGCTGAAAATATACTAATGGATGTTGTTAACCATTGCATATATCTCTGGGGAGTTGAACAAAGTGACCCAACATGTGTAATTATTAGATACTGATTACCAAATCAGTTACAACCTCATAACAATACAAGGTCCAGGCAGTTAGTATATTTAATGTGTAATGGGGACTGTGGGGTACCTGAAGAGGGTATAATCTGCCTTACAGGGCAGCTACTCAGCTCCTATGAATTGTTACCATGAAAATGCAATCTAAGTACTGTCAGTTTTTTTGAATTTGAATTGGAAAAATCTGTATTTTTCTTTACAACCTTCCAATTTTTGAATGTTTATAATTAATTGTTTATAAGAAATAAAACACGAGTGGGTCAGATAATTCAGGTTGAAGGCCAGAGTCCACTTGAAAGGTTCTAGTTTGCAATTTCTGATATAAAAAGTGGTGAATTTATGCCACATATAATTTCTTGTTTCATTTTATGTTATGTTAAGTATTTATTACCTCTTTTTCCTGGTACTACATAAGTAGCAGGACTAATGATCTCTTAAGGCATTTTCTGAATAGTGATAATAACACCACATTACTTGAGTACAGAAGAATGCTTATCTTCCCCTTTGCTTTAATGTAAAGCATTATGAAACAGTTATGATATAAAGTTTAAAAGGCAGAAGGAATTTAGAACCTTTTTTTTTTACCATCATTTAAAATTGATATCCACTCATCAAGACACCATTTCCTCTACATAAATTATCTAGGATTTCTTATTTTCATTTTGTTTTGAAACATGCTTGCTGAATTAGTCCATCTCGATTTTAAATTCTAATCAGATGGATACTCAAGAATTCCTGGGCAGACTCCACCACCACTTATTTGACACTGGGAAGATTAAGCTTTTAAAAGCTATTTTTTCCCATCAGTGAAGTATGAAAATTAAGAGGAGGAGACATCCAAGATGGCAGAAGAATAAGATTTGGAGATTACCTTCCTTCCAATAAATACATCAAAAATACATCTACGTGTGGAACAACTCCTACAGAACACCTATTGAACGCTGGCAGAAGACCTCAGACTTCTCAAAAGGCAAGAAAATCCCCATGTACCTGGATAGGACCAAAAAGAAAAAAGAAAAAACAGAGACAAAAGAATAGGGACAGGACCTGTACCTCTGGGAGGGAGCTGTGAAGGAGGAAAAGTTTCCACACACTAGGGATCCCCTTCACTGGTGGGGACTGGGGGTGGGTGGGGGGAAAGCTTTGGAGCCATGAAGAAAAGCACAGCAACAGGGGTACAGAGGGCAAAGCAGAGAGATTCCTGCACAAAGGATTGGTGCTGACCAGCACTCACCAGCCTGAGAGGCTTGTCTCCTCATCTGCCAGGGTGGGTGGGGGCTGGGAGCTGAGGCTCGGGCTTAGGAGGTCAGACCCCAGGGAGAGGAGTGGGGTTGGCTGCGAGAAGACAGCCTGAAGAGGGCTATTGCGCACAGCTAGCCAGGACGGAGTTTGGGAAAAAGTCCGGACCTGCCAGAGAGGCAAGAGACCTTTGTTTCAGGGTGCGTGAGGAGAGGAGATTCCTTCCCAGTGTGCCCACAGAAGGCAGAGCACCACCTAAGCGAGCTCCAGAGATGGTCATAAGACGTGGCTATCAGCTCTGACCCCAGAAACGGGCATGAACCACTAACGCTGCTGCTGTTGCCACCAAGAATCCTCTGTGCCAGTGCAGGTCACTGTCCACACCCCCCAGTAGCCTGTGAAGCATGCCACTGACAGAGTCCTGAAATTCAGGGACAAGTTCCCTGGGAGAACACACGGCACACCTCAGGCTGTTGCAATGTCACACCGGCCTTGGCCGTCTCAGGCTCGCCCTGCATTCCAATTATGACTACCATAGCCCTCCCTCCCCCTGGCCTGAATGAGCAAGAGAGCCCTAAACAGCTGCTGCTTTAACCTCCTCCTGTCTGGATGGGGAACAGACTCTGGGGCGGCCTACATGCAGAAGCAGGGTCAAAACCAAAGCTGAACCTCAGGAGCTGTGTGAACAAAGAAGAGAAAGGGAAATTACTCTGTGCAGCCTCAGGAGCATCAGATTAAATCCCCACAATCAACTTGATAAATGCTGCATCTAAAGAATACCTGAATAGACAATGAATGTTCACAAAATTGAGGTGGTGGTCTTTGGGAGCAACTGTAGATTTGGGGTTTGCTTTCTGCATCTAATGTGTTTCTGGTTTTTTGTTTATCTTAGTATAGGATTTACTGCTTATTATCATTGGTGGATTCGTTTATTGGTTTGGTTGCAGTCTTCATTTTTTAAAAATATTATATATATTTTTTCCTTTTTCTCTTTTTTTGAGTGTGTATAAGTATGCTTCTTTGTGTGATTTTTTTCTGTATAGGTTTGCTTTTACAATTTGATCTAGGATTTTGTCAGTTCATTTTTTTGTTTTTGTTTTTTTGTTCTTGTTTTTTTTCTCTCTTCTTTTTCTTCTGAGCCATGTGCCTGGCAGGGTCTTGGTGCTCTGGCCGGGTGTCAGGCCTGAGCCTCTGAGGTGGGAGGGCCGACTTCAGAACATTGGACTACCAGAAACCTCTCAGCCCCACGTAATATCAATCGAGGAGAGCTCTCCCAGAGATCTCTGTCTCAACACTAAGACCCAGCTCAACCAACAGCAGGCAAGGTCCAGTGCTGGACGCCCCATACCAAACAACTAGCGAGACAGAAACACAGCAACACCCATTAGCAGAGAGGCTGCCTAAAGCCATACTAAGTTCACAGACACTCCAAAACACACCACTGGATGTGGCCCTGCCCACCAGAAGGACAAGATCCAGCCCCACCTACCAGAACACAGGCACCAGTCTCCTCCACTAGGAAGCCTACACAAGCCACTGAACCAACCTCACCCACTGGGGGCAGACACCAAGAACAACGGGAACTACGAACCTGCAGCCTGCAAAAAGGAGACCCCAAACACAGTAAGTTAAGCAAAATGAGAAGACAGAGAAATATGCAGCAGATGAAGGAGCAAGGTAAAAACCCACCAGACCTAACAAATGAAGAGGAAATAGGCAGTCTACCTGAAAAAGAATTTAGAATAATGATAGTAAAGATGATCCAAAATCTTGGAAATACAATAGACAAAATACAAGAAACATTTAACAAGGACCTAGAAGAACTAAAGATGAAACAAGCAACGATGAACAACACAATAAATGAAATTAAAAATACTCTAGCTGGGATCGATAGCAGAATAACTGAGGCAGAAGAACGGATAAGTGACCTGGAAGATAAAGTAGTGGAAATAACTACTGCAGAGCAGAATAAAGAAAAAAGAATGAAAAGAACTGAGGACAGTCTCAGAGACCTCTGGGACAACATTAAACACCAACATTCGAATTATAGGGGTTCCAGAAGAAGAAGAGAAAAAGAAAGGGACTGAGAAAATATGTGAAGACATTATCGTTGAAAACTTCCCTAATATGGGAAAGGAAATGTTAATCAAGTCCAGGAAACACAGAGAGTCCCATGAAGGATAAATCCAAGGAGAAACACTCCAAGACACATATTAATCAAACTGTCAAAAATTAAATACAAAGAAAACATATTAAAAGCAACAAGGGAAAAACAACAAATAGCACACAAGGGAATCCCCATGAGGTTAACAGCCAATCATTCAGCAGAAACTCTGCAAGACAGGAGGGATGGTAAGACATATTTAAAGTGATGAAAGGGAAAAACCTACAACCAAGATTACTCTGCCAAGCAAGGATCTCATTCAGGTTCGACAGAAATTAAAACCTTTACATAAAAGCAAAAGTTAAGAGAATTCAGCACCACCAAACAAGCTTTACAACAAATGCTAAAGGAACTTCTCTAGGCAGGAAACACAAGACAGGAAAAGACCTACAACAACAAACCAAGACAATTACAAAAATGGTAATTGAAAAATACATATCAATAATTACCTTAAATGTAAATGGATTAACTGCTTGAACCAAAAGACACAGACTGCCTGAATGGATACAGAAACAAAACCCATATATGTGCTGTCTACAAGAGACCCACTTGACCTAGGGGCACGTGCAGACTGAAAGTGAGGGGATGGAAAAAGATATTCCATGCAAATGGAAATAAAAAGAAAGCTGGAGTAGCTATACTCATATTAGACAAAACAGACTTTAAAAATAAAGGCTATTATAAGAGACAAAGAAGGAAAATACATAATGATCAAGGGATCAATCCAAGAAGAAGATATAACAATTGTAAATATTTATGCACACAACATAGGAGCACCTCAACACATAAAGCAAATGCTAACAGGCATAAAAGGGGAAATTAACAGTAACACAATCATAATAGGGTACTTTAACACCCCGCTTTCACCAATGGACAGATCATACAAAATGAAATAAATAAGGAAACACAAGCTTTAAATGATACATTAAGCAAGATGGACTTAATTGGTATTTATAGGACATTCCATCCAAAAACAACAGAATACACTTTCTTCTCAAGTGCTCATGGAATGTTCTCCAGGATAGATCATATCTTGGGTCACAAATCAAGCCTTGGTAAATTTAAGAAAATTGAAATCGTATCAAGTATCATTTCCAATCACAACACTATGAGACTAGATATCAATTAGAGGAAAAAAATTGTAAAAAGTACAAACACATGGAGGGTAAACAATACGCTACTAAATAGCCAAGAGATCACTGAAGAAATCAAAGAGGAAATCAAAAAATACCTAGAAGCAATTGACAATGAACACACGATGACCCAAAACCTATGGAATGCAGCAAAAGCAGTTCTAAGAGGGAAGTTTATAGCAATACAATCCTACCTCAAGAAACAAGAAACATCTCTAATAAAGGACCTAACCTTACACCTAAAGCAATTAGAGAAAGAAGAACAAAAAAAACCCCAAAGTTAGCAGAAGGAAAGAAATCATAAAGATCAGATTAGAAAATAATGAAAAAGAAATGAAGGAAACAATAGCAAAGATCAATAAAACTAAGGCTGGTTCTTTGAGAAGATAAAGTTGATAAACCATTAGCCATAGTCATCAAGAAAAAAAGGGAGAAGACTCAAATCAATAGAGTTAGAAATGAAAAAGGAGAAGTAACAACTGACACTGCAGAAATACAAAGGATCATAAGAGATTACTACAAGCAACTATATGCCAATAAAATGGGCAACCTGGAAGAAATGGACAAATTCTTAGAAAAGCACAATCTTCTGAGACTGAACCAGGAAGAAATACAAAATATGAACAGACCACTCACAAGTACTGAAATTGAGACTGTGATTAAAAATCTTTCAACAAAGAAAAGCCCAGGACCAGATGGCTTCCCAGGTGAATTCTATCAAACATTTAGAGAAGAGCTAACACCTATCTTCTCAAACTCTTCCAAACTATAGCAGAGGGAGGAACACTCCTAAACTCATTCTACAAGGCCACCATCACCCTGATACCAAAACCAGATGAAGATGTCACAAAAAACGAAAATTACAGACCAATATCACTGATGAACATAGATGCAAATATCCTCAACAAAATACTAGCAAACAGAATCAAACAGCACATTAAAAGGATCATACACCATGATCATGTGGGGTTTATCCCAGGAATGCAAGGATTCTTCAATATATGTAAATCAGTCAATTTGCTACACCATGATAACAGACTGAAGAATAAAAACCGTATGATGATCTCAATAGGTGCAGAAAAAGCTTCTGACAAAGTTCAACACCCATTTACGATAAAAACGCTCCAGATAGTGGGCATAGAGGGAACCTACCTCAACATAATAAAGGCCATATATGACAAACCCACAGGCAACATCATTCTCAATGGTGAAAAAGTGAAAGCATTTCCTCTAAGATCAGGAACAAGACAAGGTTGCCCACTCTCACCTCTGTTATTCAACATAGCTTTGAAAGTTTTAACCACAGCAATCAGAGAAGAAAAGGAAATAAAAGGAATCCAAATCAGAAAAGAAGAAGTAAATCTGTCACGGCTTGCAGATGACATGATACTATACATAAGGAATACTAAAGATGCTACCAGAAAACTACTACAGCTAACCAATGAATTTGGTAAAGTAGCAGGTTACAAAATTAATGCACAGAGATCTCTTGCATTCCTATACACTTACAATGAAAGATCAGAAAGAGAAATTAAGGAAATAATCCCTTTTACCATTGCAACAAAAAGAATAAAATACCTTGGAATAAACCTTCCTAAGGAGACAAAAGACCTATATGCAGAAAACTGTAAGACACTGGTGAAAAAATTAAAGATGATACAAACAGATGGAGAGATATACCATTTTCAACATTGTAAATATAACTGTGCTACCCAAAGCAATCTACAGATTCAGTGCAATCCCTATCAAGCTACCAATGGGATTTTTCACAGAATCAGAACAAAAAATTTTACAATTTGTAAGGAAACACAAAAGACCCTGAGTAGCCAAAGCAATCTTGAGGAAGAAAAATGGAGCTGGAGGAATCAGGCTCCCTGACTTCAGACTATACTACAACATTACAGTAATCAAGACAGCATGGTACTGGCACAAAAACAGAAATATAGATCAATGGAACAGGATAGAAAGCCCAGAGATAAACCCACACGCATATGGTCACCTTACCTTTGACAAAGAAGGCAAGAATATACAATGGAGAAAAGACAGCCTCTTCGATAAGTGGTGCTGGGAAAACTGGGTAGCTACATGTAAAAGAATGCAATTACAACACTCCCTAACACCATACACAAAAATAAACTCAAAATGGATTAAAGACCTAAATGTAAGGCCAGACACTATAAAACTCTTAGAGGAAAACATAGGCAGAACACTCTATGACATAAATCACAGCAAGATCCTTTTTGACCGACCTATAGAAATGGAAATAAAAACAAAAATAAACAAATGGGACCTAATGAAACTTAAAAGCTTTTGCAGAGCAAAGGAAACCATAAACAAGATGAGAAAAGAACCTTTAGAATGGGATAAAATATGTGCAAACAAAGCAACTGAAAAGGATTAATCTCAAAAATATATAAACAGCTCATGTAGCTCAATATCAAAAAAACAACCCAATCCAAAAATGGGTGTAAGACCTAAATAGACATTTCTCCAAAGAACATACACAGATTGCCAATAAACACATGGAAGGTTGCTCAACATCACTAATCATTAGAGAAATGCAAATCAAAAGCACAATGAGGTATCACCTCACACTGGTGAGAATAAGCATCATCAGAAAATCTACAAACAATAAATGCTGGAGAGGGTGTGGAGAAAAGGAAACCCTCTTGCACTGTTGGTGGGAATGTAAACTGATACAGCTACTATGGAGAACAGTGTGGAAGTTCCTTAAAAAGCTAAAAATAGAACTACTGTATGACCCAGCAATCCCACTACTGGGTATATACCCTGAAAAAACCATAATTCAAAAAGAGACATGTACCACAATGTTCATTGCAGCACTATTTACAATAGCCAGGACATGGAATCAACTTAAGTGTCCATTAACAGATGAATGGATAAAGAAGATGTTGCACATATATACAATGGAATATTACTCGGCAATCTGTAGTGAGGTGGATGGAGCTAGAGACTGTCATACAGAGTGAAGTAAGTCTGCAATAGAAAAACAAATACCATATGCTAACAGATATATATGGAATCTTTAAAAAAAATGGTTCTGATGAACCTAGGGGCAGGACAGGAATAAAGACGCAGAGGTTCATAATGAACTTGAGGACACAGGGAAGAGGAAAGTTAAGTTGGGATGAAGTGAGAGAGTTCCATCAACATATATACACTACCAAATGTAAAACAGATAGCTAGTGGGAAGCAGCTACATAGCACAGGGAGATGAGCTTGGTGCTTTGTGACCACCTAGAGGGGTGGGATAGGGAGGGTGGAAGGGAGATGCCAGAGGGTAGGGTGTTGGGGATATATGTATACATATACCTGATTCACTTTGTTATACAGCAGAAACTAACACAACATTGTAAAGCAATTATACTTCAATAAAGATGTTAAAAAAAGAAAATTAAGAATGAAAATTGGTAACATTATTTTCAACATTAGAATGTAATGATTCTTGGTTTATAGCAATAGCACACAAACTACATTTTGGGAAGAGCTGATGATACTGTACTGTCTTTGTAACATTTTTCTGTAGCTCAAGAATGTTATCTTTTATTTTTTTCAATTTTATTTTATTTATTTTTTATACAGCAAGTTCTTATTAGTTATGTATTTTATACATATTAGTGTGTATATGTCAATCCCAATCTCCCAATTCACCCAATACCCCCCCAGGCTGGTTTCCCCCCTTAGTGTCCATACCTTTGTTCTCTGCATCCGTGTCTCTATTTCGGCCTTGCCAACCGGTTCATCTGTACCATTTTTCTAGATTCCATATATATTCGTTAATATACGATACTTGTTTTTCTCCTTCTGACTTACTTCACTCTGCATGACTGTCTCTAGGTCCATCCACATCTCTGCAAATGACCCAATTTCTTTCCTGTTTATGCTGAGTAATATTCCACTGTATATGTGCACCACATTTCTTTATTCGTCGGTCCATGGGCATTTAAGTTGCTTCCATGACCTGGCTATTGTAAATAGTGCTGCAATGAACATTGGGATGCATGTGTCTATTTGAATTATGGTTTTCTCAGGGTATATACCCAGTAGTGGGATTGCTAAGTCATATGGTAATTCTATTTTTAGTTTTTTAAGGCACCTCCATACTGTTCTCCATAGTGGCTGTATCAGTTTACATTCCCACCAACAGTGCAAGAGGGTTCCCTTTTCTCCACACCCTCTCCAGCATTTGTTGCTTGTAGATTTTCTGATGATGCCCATTCTAACTGGTGTGAGGTGATACCTCATTGTAGTTTTGATTTGCATTTCTCTAATAATTAGTGAAATTGAGCAGCTTTTCATGTGCCTCTTGGCCATTTTTATGTCTTCTTTGGAGAAATGTCTACTTAGGTCTTCTCCCCATTTTTGGATTGGGTTGTTTGTTTTTTTTAATATTGATCTCCATGAGCTGTGTATAAATTTTGGATATTAATCCTTTGTTAGTTGCTTCATTTGCAAATATTTTCTCCCAGTCTGAGGGTTATCTTTTCATCTTGTTTATGGTTTCCTTTGCTGTGCAAAAGGTTTTAAGTTTCATTAGGTCTCATTTGTTTATTTTTGGCTTTATTTCCATTAGTCTAGGAGATGGATCAAAAAAGATCTTGCTGTGAGTTATGTGAAAGAGTATTCTTCCTATGTTTTCCTCTCAGAGTTTTATAGTGTTTGGTCTTAACATTTAGGTCTTTAATCCATTTTGAGTTTATTTTTGTGTACGGTATTAGGGAGTATTCTTTTATGTAAAGCTGTCCAGTTTTCCCATCACCACTTACTGAAGAGACTGTCTTTTCTCCACTCTATATCAGTGCCTCCTCTGTCCTAAATTAGTTGACCATAGGTGTGTTAGTTTATCTCTTTTTTTTTTTTTTTTTTTTTTTGCGGTATGCGGGCCTCTCACTGTTGTGGCCTCCCCCGTTGCGGAGCACAGGCTCCGGATGCGCAGGCTCAGCGGCCATGGCCCACGGGCCCAGCCGCTCCGCGGAACATGGGATCCTCCCAGACCGGGGCACGAACCCGTATCCCCTGCATCGGCAGGCGGACTCTCAACCACTTGCGCCACCAGGGAGGCCCTTATCTCTTGGTTTCTATCCTGTTTCATTGATTTATATATTCTGAAGTCAGGGTGTCTGATTCTTCTAGTTCCGTTTTTTTCCCTCAAGATTGCTTTGGCTATTGGGGTTCTTTTGTGTCTCCATACAAATTTTAAGATATTTTGTTCTAGTTCTGGAAAAAATACCATTGGTAATTTGATAGGTATTGCATTGAATCTGTCCATTGCTTTGGGTAGTATAGCCATTTTCACAATATTGATTCTTCCAATCCAAGAACATGATATATTTCTTCATCTGTTTGTGTCATCTTTGAGTTCTTTCATCAGTGTCTTACAGTTTTCTGAGTACAGGTCTTTTACCTCCTTAAGTAGGTTTATTCCTAGGTATTTTATTCTTTTTGTTACAATGATGAATGTGATTGTTTCCTTAATTTCTCTTTCTGATCTTTCCTTGTTAGTATATAAGAATGCAAGAGATTTCTGTGCATTAATTCTGTATCCTGCAACTTCACCAAGTTCATTGATTAGTTCTCATAGTTTTCTGGTGGTATCTTTAGGATTTTCTGTGTATAGTATCATGTCGTCTGCCAACAGTGATAGTTTTACTTCTTTTCCAATTTGTCTTCCTTTTATTTCTTTTATTTCTCTGATTGCCATGGCTAGGACTTCCAAACCTATGTTGAATAATAGTGGCGAGACTGGACATCCTTGTTCCTGATCTTAGAGGATATGCTTTCATTTTTTCACCATTGAGAATGATGTTTGCTGTGGGGTTGTTGTATCTGGCCTTTATTACATTGAGGTAGGTTCCCTTTATGCCCACTTTCTGGAGAGTTTTCATCATAAATTGGTTTTGAATTTTTTTCAGATGCTTTTTCTGCCTCTATTGAGATGATCATATGGTTTTTATTCTTCAGTTTGTTAATATGGTGTATCACGTTGATTGATTTGCATATATTGAAGAATCCTTGCATCCCTGGGATAAATCCCATTTGATCATGGTGTATGAGCCTTTTAATGTGTTGTTGGATTCTGTTTGCTAGTATTTTGTTGAGGATTTTTGCATCTACGTTCATCAGTGATATTGGTCTGTAATTTTCAGTTTTTGTATTATCTTCGTCTGGTTTTGGTATCAGGGTGACGTCGGCCTCACAGAATGAGTTTGGGAGTGTTCCTTCCTCTGCAAGTTTTTGGAAGAGTTTGAGAAGGATGGATGTTAGCTCTTCTCTAAATGTTTGATAGAATTGACCTATGAAGCCATCTGGTCCTGGACTTCTGTTTGTTGGAAGATTTTTTTTTTTTTTTTTTCTTTTTGCGGTATGCGGGCCTCTCACTGTTGTGGCCTCTCCCGTTGCGGAGCACAGGCTCCGGATGCGCAGGCCCAGCGGCCATGGCTCACGGGCCCAGCCGCTCCGCGGCATATGGGATCCTCCCAGACCGGGGCACAAACCCGTATCCCCTGCATCGGCAGGCGGACTCTTAACCACTGCGCCACCAGGGAGGCCCTGTTGGAAGATTTTTAATCACAGTTTTAATCTCAGTGCTTGTGTTTTGTCTGTTCATATTTTCTGTTTCTTCCTGGTTCAGTCTTTGAAGGTTATACCTTTCTACGAATTTGTCCATTTTTTCCAGCTTGTCCATTTTATTGGCATAGATATTGGCATTGCTTGTAGTAGTCTCTTATGATGCTTTGTATTTCTGTACTGTCTGTTGTAAATTCTCCCTTTTCATTTCTAATTTTATTGATTTGAGTCCTCTGCCTCTTTTTCTTCATGAGTCTGACTAGAGGTTTATTAATTTTTTTAATCTTATTTTAGTTTTATTGATCTTTGCTATTGTTTTCTTTGTTTCTATTTCATTTATTTCTGTTCTGATCTTTATGATTTATTTCCTTCTACTAATTTTGGGTTTTGTTTTCTCTTCTTTCTCAAGTTCCTTTAGGTGTAAGGTTAGATTGTTTATTTGAGGTTTCTCTTGTTTCTTGCAGTAGAATTGTATTGCTATGAAGTTCCCTCTTAGAACTGCTTTTGCTGCATCTCCTAGGTTTTTTTTTTCCACTATACTCCAATAAAAGTTTCTTTTTTTTTTAACACATTTAATCAGTTATACATATACATATGTTCCCATATCCCCTCCCTTTTGCATCCCTTCCCTTTTGATCATCATGTTTTTGTTGTCATTTGTCTCTAGGTATTTTTTGATTTCCTCATTGATTTCTTCAGTGATCTCTTTGTTATTTAGTAGCATATTGTTTAGCTTCCATGTGTTTGTGTTTTTTACATTTTTTCCCCTGTAATTGATTTCTAATCTCATAGCGTTGTGGTCAGAAAAGGTGCTTGATATGATTTCAATTGTCTTAAATTTGCAGAGGCTTGATTTTTGACCCAAGATATGATCTATCATGGAGAATGTTCCATGTGCACTTGAGAAGAAAGTATAATCTGGTGTTTTCAGATGGAATGTCTGATCAATATCAATTAAATCTATCTGGTTTATTTTGTCATGTAAAGCTTGTGTTTACTTATTAATTTTCTGTCTGGATGATCTGTCCATTGGTCTAAGTGAGGTGTTAAAGTCCCCCACTATTTTTGTGTTACTGTTGATTTCCTCTTTTATAGCTGTTAGCATTTGCCTTACATACTGAGGTTCCCCTATGTTGGGTGCATATATATGTATAATTTTTATATCTTCTTCTTGGATTGATCCCTTGATCATTATGTAGTGTTCTGCCTTGTCTCTTGTAACATTCTTTATTTTAAAGTCTATTTTGTCTGATATGAGTATTGCCAGTGCAAATTTCTTTTGATTTCCATTTGCATGGAACATCTTTTTCCATCCCCTCACTTTCAGTCTGTATGTGTCCCTAGGTCTGAAGTGGGTCTCTTGTAGACAGCATATATATGGGTCTTGTTTCTGTATCCATTCAGCAAGCTTGTGTCTTTTGCTTGTAGCATTTAATCCATTCATATTTAAGGGAATTATTGATATGCATTTTTCAATTACCATTTTCGTAATTATTATGTGTTTGTTTTTGTAGGTCCTTTTCTTGTGTTTTCCACTCAGAAAATTTCCTTTAGCATTTATTGTAGAGCTGGTTTGGTGGTTCTGAATTCTCTTAACTTTTGCTTGTCTGTAAAACTTCTGATTTCTCCATCGAATCTGTATGAGATCCTTGCCGGGTAGAGTAATCTTGGTTGTAGGTTCTTCCCTTTCATCACTTTCAATATATCGTGCCACTCCCTTATGGCCTATAGAGTTTCTACTGAGAAACCAGCTGTTAACCTTATGAGAGTTCCCTTGTATGTTATTTGTCGTTTTTCTCTTGTGGCGTTTAATAATTTTTCTTTGTCTCTAATTTTTTTCACTTTGTTTGGTATATGCCTCGGCATGTTTCTCCTTGAGTTTTTGCTTCCTGGGACTCTCTGTGATTCCTGGACTTGGGTGGCTATTTCCTTTCCCATGTTAGGGAAGTTTTTGACTATAATCTCTTCAAATATTTTCTCAGGTCCTTTCTCTCTGTCTTCTCCTTCTGGGACCCCTATAATGCAAATGTTGGTGTGTTTAGTGTTGTCCCAGAGGTCTCTTAGGCAGTGTCCATTTCTTTTCATTCTTTTTTCTTTATACAGTTGCGAGTCAGTGTATCCCACCATTCTGTCTTCCATGTCGCTTATCCATTCTTCTGCCTTACTGTTTCTGCTATTGATTCCTTCTGGTGTATTTTTCATTTCAGTCATTGTATTGTTCATCTCTGTTTGTTTGTTCTTCACTTCTTTTAGGTCTTTGTTAAACATTTCTTGCATCTTCTTTTTCTTTGCCTCCATTCTTTTTCAGAGGTCCTGGATCATCTTCACTATCATTATTCTGAATTCTTTTTCTGGAAGGTTGTCTATCTCCACTTCATTTAATTGTTTTCCTGGGGTTTTATATTGTTCCTTCAACTGGTACATAGTCCTCTCCCTTTTCATTTTGTTTATCTTTCTTTGAATCTGATTTTCATTCCACAGGCTGCAGGATTATAGGTCTTCTTGCTTCTGCTGTGTGCCCTCTGGTGGATGAGGCTATCTAAAAAGCTTGTGCAATTTTCCTGATGGGAGGGACTGGTCGTGGGTAGAGCTGAGTGTTGCTCTGGTGGGCAGAGCTCAGTATAAGTTTAATCCTCTTGTCTGCTGATGGATGGGGCTGAGTTCCCTCCCTGTTGGTTGTTTGGCCTGAGGCTACCCAACACTGGAGCCTATAGTCTCTTTGGTGGGGCTAATGCAGATTATGGGAGGGCTTACGCCAAGGAGTACTTCCCAGAGCTTCTGCTGCCAGTGTCTTTGTCCCTGTGGTGAGCCACAGCCACCCCACCGCCCCCCTGCAGGAGAGCCTCCAACACTAGCAAGTAGGTCTGGTTCAGTCTCCTATGGGGTCACTGTTCCTTCCCCCTGGGTCCTGATGCACACACTACTTTGTGTGCGCCCTCCCACAGTGGAGTCTCCGTTTCCCTCAGTCCTGTTGAAGTCCTGCAATCAAATCCTGGTAGTCTTCAAAGTCTGATTCTCTGGGAATTCCTCCTCCCGTTGCTGCACCCCCAGGTTGGGAAGCCTCATGTCGGGCTCAGAACGTTCACTCCAGTGGGTGGACTCCTGGTTATGTGTTCTTCAGTTTGTGAGTCAGTGACCCAGCAGTTATGGACTTTGATTTTATTGTGACTGCGCCCCTCCTACCATCTCATTATGGCTTCCCCTTTGTCTTTGGATTTGTGGTATCTTTTCTGGTGAGTTCCAATGTCTCCCTTTTGATGATTGTTCAGCAGTTAGTTGTGATTCTGGTGCTCTCACAAGAGGGAGTGAGTGCACGTCCTTCTACTCTGCCATCTTGAACACTGTGCCAAGAATATTATCTTTTAAATAACTTGTAATGGAGTCAATCTGTGAATCCACCTAAACTCAAACTTTTTCAGAGTTCCAAGTTGAATAATGTTTTGAGGATAATGAGTTCCATGTGTTCAGTTATCAACAGGTAATGAAGTACTTCTTTTTTTTTTTTTTGTGGTACACGGGCCTCTCACTGTTGTGGCCTCTCCCGTTGCGGAGCACAGGCTCCAGATGCACAGGCTCAGTGGCCATGGTTCACTGGCCCAGCCGCTCCGCGGCATGTGGGATCTTCCCGGACCGGGGCACGAACCCGTGTCCCCTGCATCGGCAGGCGGACTCTCAACCACTGCACCACCAGGGAAGCCCTGAAGTACTTCTTTTATTTGTTCCCAAATATGGATTTTAAAAATCAACCACAAACATAAAAATATTTACATAACTCATGGGTGGGACTATGGCACCCATTCATAATTTCTTTGCATAATTAAAAATACCTCATTAAACATGTAAAGGTAAAATGAAATGGAGGTAGTGATATTGCTGTTATACACTGCAGTAATGAAAAAATAGCAGCAATAACATCACACCAGCGTGATGGTATTTATCAAAAAAATGACCTGTGTTTTCTCAAGGAAACAAGTTCCTCAAGCATATTCCAAAGGCATTCTGATTTTTCCTTTTGACTTGCTTGTTTCTCGTTTCAGGCTCTTGGCTAATTATGCCAAATGTTATATACCAATCTTCTATGTGAACAGAACAAATATATGTTAAATAGAAGTTTCTTATTGAATGTATACACAGAATTCAATGACTAACAAATATGACCTAATTTCTTAGGGAAGAAGAATGAGATCGAAATACTTCCAACACTGAGCCTCAGTGTTCACAATAAATTGAAATAATCTCATTTTCAAAAGATACGGAGTTCTCACCTGCTTGAGAAGATTTTTTTATTATGTAGAGACTTTGATGCCCCCTACTGTACATTCAACATGTTTAATGACCACTCATGTAAAATGGAATTTTAAGGAAACACTGCCCCCAATTGGTTTATTTTTAGATTGAAATATTTAAAAATTGTATCCTTTTCTGGAGTTACTTTTTTTGCTATATACAGGATTAGAAGATTTTTAGAGTTCCTGGAAGCCGTAGGGATGGAAGTTTTTCTGTTTATTATATCTAAGTTAAAAGCTCCCACACTTGGTACTTTCCTGGTGGCGGTGGAGTGGTTAAGAATCCGCCTGCCAGTGCAGGGGACGCAGGTTCGATCCCTAGTCCGGGAAGATCCCACATGCTGCGGAGCAACTGAGCTCGTGCACCACAACTGCTGAGCCTGCATTCTAGAGCCCTCATGCTGCAAGTACTGAAGCCCGCGCGCCTAGAGCTTGTGCTCCGCAACAAGAGAAGCCACTGCAATGAGAAGCCTTCTCACTTCAATGAAGAGTAGCCCCCACTCACTGCAGCTAGAGAAAGCCCACATGCAGCAAAGAAGACCCAATGCAGCGCCCCCCCCACACACAAAAAAGCTTCCACACTTGATTCCTCAGCTGGCATTTCTAAATTAGAGCATTTATCTTTGTTAAAAATTGATTTTTACCATGGCCAAAAAGTTGATTTATTTTGTTCATACTCAACCATTCTTATGAAAAGGAATGAATATGAAGTGTTATTGTGAAATTCCTATAGTACATTCACTTAATTTTTTTGGCAGTTGTAATTTCTCTGTTTATTTGGATATGACTTAATGGTCCCATATTATCATGATCTGAGGTCCTTAAATCCCTTCCAGTTGAGGTAGGAAATGAACCAGGCCTCATTAAGAAGTCACCTGTATAGTATATTGATTTTTATAAATTGCTTCTCAAATTATAGTGGGCAGCATGACACATACAAACTTCACTGAGATCAGGTTATGTTTGGATAAAATTAATACATTTTGCTAGTAGTTATTGTCACAGCTTTTCTCTTACTGTGCCATGAGTAGTTGTCCTTTGGTAAATTATTTAAAATATAAACTTTTGTCTTCATTCTCATTGAAGGTATATGTTGAGTAAATTATGCTTATTGTTATGTTATAGATGTCAATCTTGGTGCATGAGAAACTATGATCCTTCCTAGGTCAATCTTACCTGTCCACAGCCATTGCTGAAGAATCTGACTAGTTAAGATGATGGAATTCTGCCCCCTTGATTTGACTGATTGGGAAATAGGGAAATAATTAGTGGTTAATAAGGGGAGAAAAATTGAACGATGTCATGGGATAAAATTAGAACCCTAAGTGATGATCACAAGCCAAAGTTCTGAGGAGGCAGAACTGTGAGTAAACAGAAGTTACCAAGAAGAGAAAGGATAGCAAATCTGTCTCTAGTTGTATGAATGGAGATAGGTAGCCTAGTTAAGGTAAAGCCAGAACACCAGTGTAAAGATTCTGCCATGTTACAGGGTTTTTATTCTCTGGGCACCAGCTTGTTCTGGGTTTCTGTAGCTATGTCCATGTATCCTCACAGCACACTTTCTGTTATATAACTCAAGTTTGTTTCTCTTTCTAGACATACAATGAGAATTATTTTTTTTCTAACAGCAGAACCAATTCTTTAAGTGAAATATTTTTTAGCTTCCATATATATATATACATATATATATATATATATATACATATATATATATACACACATATATATATATATATATATATATATATATATATATATTTTTTTTTTTTTTGTGGTATGTGGGCCTCTCACTGCCGTGGCCTCTCCTGCTGCGGAGCACAGGCTCCGGACATGCAGGCTCAGTGGCCACGGCCCACAGGCCCAGCCACTCCGCAGCACGTGGGATCCTCCCAGACTGGGGCACGAACCCGCGCTCCCCGCATCGGCAGGCGGACTACCAACCACTGTGCCACCAGGGAAGCCCAGCTTCCTTATATTTTAAAGCAAATGAAGTCCTGTACACTTGAGGCAATGGTAGTGAGCTAAAGTGCCTGTCACTCTTCCCTTAGTTCTCTCAATTCCACACGGTCACCTGCTGAGGCAGTTCTGTAGATTCTAGTTACCTCTTCCTGTAGTTTAAACTTCACTAATTTGAAGTAAAGATACAGGTAAACCCATAAACAAGTGGTGAAAGGAGCAGGGGGACCTAGACACACAGAGGCATTTATTTCTCTTGAGTTTGAATCATTATTTTATCATGTTTCCTATCATGATTCTTTTGCTATGAGACCTCTTCTTCTCAAACTACTTTCATTCCTCCCATGATCTCACAAAATATCATAAAATTTGTGTTCAACTATAAGCTTGGCATCTTCAGCCTAAACCGCTTCCTTGAACTCTGGACTCCTCTGTCCAGTTGCCTACCAATCATGTCCTTTGTGTGGCTAGTAGGCATCTCAGAAAGTAGTGGGAAAATGAAGTCATTACACAAAGCAGTTGTGTAGTTAAACTGAACGCAAGAGAAACTATGTTCTAGCAGCCAGTAATGTTGGATCTGGTAATTTGACTAAGGCAAAGCATCATCAGACATTACATTAAATTAATATTAATTTTAACTTATTGCTTTTATAGCTTTGATCATATTTAATTTGTATGTTTTTGCTTTTATATTTAGGTAAGGAGTTTATATTTGGATTTATGTTTTAAATATTTAAATTACCATAAACACAATTGAAGTTATTACCGTAATGCATAATGCTTTGTATTCCTCTAATATAAAAAATGTCCATGAGAACCATTAACTGACACCATTATTACATTCTATTAACCCTATTTATGTTGTTCACAGAGTGGTCTTTTATCTGCTAGCATCCTAATAGCAAAAGTTTTTTTTTAAATCAGATACTTTTAGAAGGGGAGCTGTATGTTTTTGCTGAATAAAGCAGGATAAATTGATGAGGCTTGTTTTGATGTGTAAAGGTAGAATACAAAGATATTTAAAACTGAATACAAAGATATTTCTTACTTTCACTTTATGTTTTACTTTCACCATGTCTTAGAAGGTAAAGGTTATGTTTATAGTGTTTGTTGGGAGTCATTTAATAATATGATTAGAAAGTTAAAAGGTTACTTTTTGAGGTGTCATCAAATGCCACAGCTTCAAAATATATTGATTTGCTGAAAGTATTTGGTTTAACTTGTGGCTGGATTTTCTTTTAGGAGTGCATGCTTTTGTTGATACCAAAAGACATACTAGTTTACCTTTCTTTCTACCTCCCCTCGTTAATAATTGTGTTGTGGCAAAAGCATGGAGATTATGTGTAATTGGAGGAAGCTAAAAGTGAAGTAGAGAGGAACCAAGGAAATTATAAACTAAAATAGAATTTCATTGATAGTGGTAATAAAAAAAAACTTCCTCTTGCCACTAGTATTGCCTTTATCACTAGCAATATTAGTAAAATAATCTCCAGAATTAAACTCAGAAATGATTCAGCTGTTGCATTTTATATAATTGTGGAGAGTTTGTTTACGGACAAATATTTCTTAAGCAGCAACTCTGTGTAAGAGACTATGAATAGCACTTTATACATAAATTTTACCCTCACAAAAGTCTTCAAGGTCTGTGTTATTACCTTCGTTGTGCAAACTATGAACCAGAGGTGCCAAGTGGTTAAGTAATGTGACCTGTGTCAGGCAATGTGTAGTGGACTTAGGTTTCAAAAACCAGATTTGTGTGGCTTCCAAATTCAAACTGTTGCTGTTACATCTCTTTAATAAAAATCAGAAAGATGACTGTGGAATACCATGCATTTAGTAAAATATAAGGCCTGTGTTCTTATAAACTAGTTCTAAAGGCAATTCCTATTAATGTTCTATTAATATTTGGAGCACTGTCCACATTTTAAACTGTGTAAGGTAACTAATTTAAGAGAACAACAGCACACTTATATACTTGTAATTTCTAGGGTATCAAAAATGAAACAAATAGTTATTTTTGAGTTGCACTCTTTAGAGTATATACTAAAAAGAAGTTATGGTGACTGAAGTACCTGACTGTCATCTTGAGATGGTTGTTTTTCAGGATCCTTAATTATGTATTCAATGTTCTTACAATATATAGACCAATATACTAGTTACTTGTTATTTCTAACATTAATAGTATTAATATTTCTACTAGTTTCCAAAATTAGAGACATTTTTGGACCAGTAAATAGGGCTATTGGACTCCTTCCTTCATTTCTTGAATGCTAAAGCATTTGATCCCATTAGGTCGTGGTTATCAACATCAAAAGACAATTCCAATATTCAGTTTTGGGATCCCTGTTAACTCTGCAGTTATCAAGAAAAAGATGATGGTGTGTGTCTCATAAATGATTAAGTGGGAATTAGAAAATACAATAGTTCCCCTGGACAGCCCTTTACCACTGGCTTTCTAGAAACCTATGATCAAATTTAGTACACATTTCTTACAACTAATCCCCATTCTTGGGGGAAAAAAGTGCTTTTTCATCTTTAAAATTCTTATTATATCTCTTCTGAAATCTATTTTTATTGTTTTGTACTCACCTGTACATTTTTTGGTAATATGTTTGTAATTTAGACCCTCTCCCGTTCTCTTTAGAAAGCATATGTATTCTCTTTCCACTGAATAATATAGAACTATATTGTGTTAAATAAAAATAAAGGATAATTTAGTTGTTGAATCTATGAGGCCAAAGAAAACTATGACTAGAGAAAAAATTTATTGAGTGTATTGGTGAAATTTATCATTGTCTTACCATGTAGCAATGCTCCCTTTCAAAAAATTGCCGAAAAGGGATTGCCTTGGTAAACTTTCTTTGGAATATTACTTGCTAGATGCTTGAAAGATGTGAAAAGGCAAACCACCAAATGTGTATGTGTTTAAAAGTTGATCTTTACAACTAAGAGGAAATAGTGGCTTTTGACTTAGTTATTCATTCCACACAGCAGTGGACAGGCTGTTATTGTACAACACCAAACATTCTGGGGTGAGATTTGCTGTAATAACATAAACCAACAGGTTTAAATCTCAGAAATGACCTTTTAAAGGGCAGACATTCAATTTTGACAAAAGTGACCAACAGCAGGCTTAATGGTAAAATATAAAAATTTTAAATCCTACCATTAGGCAGCTTATTTAAAAACACAGGATGAGAGGCACAGATGGTTCATATTAACAGAAGCAAATAAACAAAAGACCAAAAACAGGACTATAAAATCAGCAATGGCAAGAGATCTGGCCATCAGACTGGCTCTGAAATATCTATCTCTATCAGTCAGCATTTATTGGGAATTGGAGGTAAAATACAATGTGTCTTTACTTTGAAGAAATTTACCTACTGATAAAGGTGATAGAGTTTACATCAGTTGTATAAATCTATGTGCAAATGAAATTTCACCCTATAAAATTATTTGTACAGAAGTATGAAACAAGTTTTGAAAAAGATTTTTTAAAATCTCATCCATGAATAGATACAAATGCAGTTGTAAATTGCTATGCTTCTCTAGGTTCCAAGAGCTATACTTCTCTCAATCTCTTCTTCTGCCAAATTATATAAAACTAAAGTATGGAAAAGTGGTATTTGTTTCCAAGAGTAATTATTGCATTCATATGATTGGACTTATTGGTCAGATAACATTTATGAACCATCTATAGTGTGTGCACAATACTTCATAAAAGTTAAGTGGGAGTGAGAAGATGGTGGTTTGGATGGGGGGATGTTCATAAGAAATAGTAATGGGTTTTGTCCTTATGAGTGTAGTAGTTTGATAGATATGACTGGGGGTGGGGAGAGGAAAGAAATGAGAGTGAATATTTGTGTTCCACAAACTATTCTTCATTCCTTTTTCTACCTCTTCTTGGGCTTGTTTCTCCTTTCTTTTTTATTTTTTTTTTTATTTTTATTTTTTTTTTGCGGTATGCGGGCCTCTCACTGTTGTGGCCTCTCCCGTTGCGGAGCACAGGCTCCGGATGCGCAGGCCCAGCGGCCATGGCTCACGGGCCCAGCCGCTCCGCGGCATATGGGATCCTCCCAGACCGGGGCACGAACCCGTATCCCCTGCATCGGCAGGCGGACTCTTAACCACTGCACCACCAGGGAGGCCCTCCTTTCTTTTTTAAAAAAATCTTTCTTTTCTTATATTTCCCAGATACTTATGTATTGAGACCAAAGTGGTTTGAGTAGAGGAAGTATATGGTTAAATTGCTTATGGGTCAGCATTTTAGTTTTTCTTTTCTGTTGGTCCCCATTCTTGACTCAATTCTTAGTCACAGGGTATCCATTCACCTTTGTGCCTGTGTGTGGAGAGGGGAATTTGATTCTTTTGCTAATCTAAGGGCTTAGAATCCTTGATTTTTTGTAATTTGAGGGCCTGAGCGAGCGAAAAGAAGAGGCCTCCTCAAATTCCAACTGATTATAAATTTTGGTTTTATGAATGCCCTAGGCATTTGACTGTTGTCCTTCATAGATACTTCCTGTGATAGCATGTGAGGCTGTCAATAGGAAGCTAATCTATTTGATCGCTTAAATAAAGTGAATGATTTCAAGGACACCTGCTTATATGGAACATTATTCTATATCAAATTGCTTTTATTGGCTTATTTTATAGATTGAAAGACTGAGTAGCATAGAAAGTTTAGTGACTTTCCAGCACAGCCCAGCAAGTCACTATCAAGATAATGCAGACTAATGAAACTTGGATGTAAAGCCTAACAGGCAATTGTGTATGTGCATTTTTTTTGCTGAGGCCTCTTACGGGCTCCATTTTATTTTCTGTGGTTGCTTGTTTCTTTCAGCTGACCTCACTTCAAAAGCACCAGCTCTCAGAAGCAGTAACCTGGTAGTGGTGCCATTGGCAGCATCTGGCTCATCATTGACCTGGAGACCCTGGCTCTATATAGTAGCCCCTCCACATAGACATGCCTGTGATTGACTCACAAAATTCACTCAGTCTTTGAGGGGCAATTTTTATCTGATTGAATGACTTGAATGGGCCAGGGGTACTAATGTGTATACAGAAATCTATGGCATATTTTTCTTTTTCAAAAATGTGAGCTACACTTGTTAGGATAAAGAATATTTTTTTCATTTGTAAGGTTTCTCTCTCTGTCTCTGACTTCTCCACATTTCCTCTCTGCTACATCAGCCCTGAATGAACTGTAAATGGGATAATGTAGAGCGCAGGAAGGACATGATGTTCAAGGGGGGACAAGGCAGGGAGGGGTATCTTTTTCACTGTTGATCTTCTAATGACTGTTCAGTCTTCCAGATGGCTGGCACAGTGATCAATTCTAACATTTTAGACAGTACCATTCCAGCTGCTAGTACCTTTATCATACCTAGTGTTGCATTCAGTACCAGTCTGACAGGGCAGTGTTGGCAGAATTTTTCTAACCTCAGGTACGAAAGCAAAGCAAACAGTTTGTGATAAATGGATCAGAACCATTTCCTATCTCCCTTTGGAAGGACAATTTTTTCTTTTTTTCTCACACAAGTGAGGGTGAAATAAGGCAGGCTTGTGGGGAAAGAGATGAATCAAAGAATTTCCTTATGTTTCAATCAATACTAAGTGCTTTAACATATGTTTTCCCCTGGGAGGGTGGAACTGGGGCTGTCATAGAGTAATTAGAGGCTGGTGCACTGAGCATTGTGTATACCCTTCAACCAAATACTACAGGTAGTTAAGCCTTTTTGTATGTCTCTGTGGCAGGTATCCTCCTTCCTGGCAGTCACAGAGAAGTGTCTACAGATGTTTTCTGCAGATGTCTCCTAGCAGGGACTCCCTTTTACTGACTGCTTTCTCTTATCGTCTGCTTCTTTTCTTATTCCCATATCTATCCATTTCCTTCTAGTGAACTTTTTGCTGCTCTTCTCTCTCTCACACCTGCCTCCTAGTTCCCTTGACTCTGACTTTGTCCCTTCTTCCTTGCACCTGCAGTCTGGCAAGAAGGCCACCTGTTCTTTTCCAAATCTCTTGTCAAAATTCACTTTTGGGAAATGTTTTCAGTACATTACCATAATAAGTGCATTTCTAAAGATTAACAGTTGAGTATCAAAGGAAGAAAAAATACACACACAAACATATAATAAAAATAGTGCCTTATCTCCAATTTAAGTTACGCATTAAATGTGAAATATATGATACATTTAATGCATTCATTTATTTAATAAATCTTTCCTGACTAAAAGGGACCCAGAAATCTAGATTTAGGAAGAAAAATTTTCTGACCTAAACTTAAACAATACATGGAAAAATAAATAAATAACTTTACTAAAAATCAAAAGTTAGCCCATCACTATTGAAGCTGTATTTTGTCCTACTAATATGATTACCATTAGGCACACTACTATTATACTAGGGAGAATAAGAAAGTCTAATATAAACTGTTGTCTAGAAAAATGGTACAGTTGAACCTATTTGCAGGGCAGGAATAGAGAAGTAGACTTAGAGAATGGACATGTGGATGCGGGGGGAAGGGGAGGGTGGGACGAATTGGGAGATTAAGATTGACATATATACACTACCATGCCTAAAATAGATAGCTAGTGGGAACATGCTATAAAGCACAGGAAGCTTAGTTCAGTGCTCTGTGACAACCTAGATGTGTGGGATGGGGGGTGGGGATGGGAGGGAGGTCCAAGAGGGAGGGAATGTAGGTGTACATATAGCTGATTCATTTAATTGTACAGCAGAAACTAATACAATATTGTAAAGGAATTGTACTCCAAAAAAAAAAAAAAGTGTTCTGAGCTCACTAATTGTTGAGAGGACTGTTAAAAAAAAAACACAAAATAACTGTTGGACCAAATAAGGTACCTTGTCAACAGTTAGATTTTTTTAAGTTTTGTGCAAAGATAACACATACACTATTTTAAATTTGTTTAAATACCCTGGAAAATTATTTTTTCCTTTACTTCTATGTACTTCTACTATTTCTCCGCTAGATTTTTCTACAGAACTTCTTGTTTTCCCGTTCATTATTCTCATACTGTAGCTAGATTTCATTCCTTATACTTCTATACCCTCAAATTGTACAAGCACAGAGTTTTAAACAAATGTTATAAAAATTGTAATTTATGTTAGCTGTTATAGTCAAAGATAATCTGTATAAGCAACATAGATTTATTATACATTGCTTTTATTCTTTTAGTAGATGACATAGAGTTAAGACTGATAAAGAACGCTTGGCATGCATTTACCTGTAATTGTTTTCATATTGTATCTTTCTATCTCCCTAACTGGTTTCAGAGCCCAAAAAGTTAGGGGAAATATACACCTTGGTAAAAGACAAGAGAAGCACACACTGTGCTGGAACACAAAAATTTGTACAGATGCGGAGAAAGTGTTCCAGCCTCGCTACCTCTCATAATTGAGAATCAATTATTTAAAAAAAAAAAAAAAAAAAAGACAATCCAAAAGTGTGTCCTCAGCTTCTTAGAAAGAAATAATTTAAAGTGGAAGCAAGGAGAGATGAAATGGGGGGGAGTACAGAGAATTAAAATAAATGCCAAATTTGGAGGCATTAAATTTTTCTTTGGGTTAATTCTTATTTTTGTTTACCCAGGATTTTTTTTTTTTTGACAAATACTTAACTACATAATTGGGTGACTTCATTTAGGGAAGAGAAATTAACACACTTTTACAAAAAAGACTATTCCAAGGGCAAACAAATCTTTAATGAAAATTCATTGAAACTTTTAAAAAAGTACTTTAAAAAGTATTTTTTTAAAAAAGGTACTTTAAAAGTCCTTGGGTGGAAATGTGCTCAGTTTCAGACATAGGCGCCTCTCTGGCATCATTATATGAACACTAAAGGACCATCAGAGCCACTCAAACCACCAAGGGGAGCAGACTTGAGCTGAATAAAGTGAACAAGTCTCTCTAAGGACAATTTTGTTAAAAATCAGATATTTTTATGCTTTATTAGCATAAAACAGATTTTCAAAGTTTCTGTCTCCCATGAGTTTCATTACATGGTTTCCTCCCACTCCACTTTCATTCTTTCACCCTAAGTAAGTAGTAACTCTATACTTTCATAAATTAGTAGTTTTCTGTATTTATTCTGCAAAATCAGATTTAGATATGACACAATAAAAGAGTGAATATTGATTAATATACATGAACATATATCATTAACTGCTCAGATGGAAAATCGTGTGTGTGTGTGTGTGTGTGTGTGTGTGATTGCTATAAATATTTTCATAAACATATTTTCAGAGAAAAAAATCCCAAACCTGTGTATTAATTTACAGAAAAGGAAGGAGAGGACTCCAGATATGAAGAAGAATTCATTTGGAGCGAATAGTCATGGGCTCTAGTCACAGATCACTTTATGATTTCATAAAGTTTGAACATTAATTCAATATTAATTCAGTAATGTTTGAACAAGATAGTACAAAACGGGAAGGATTAAAACAAGTGGCCTGTAACCCATTTCTCTTCTGATAAATAATCACCAGAGTACCAGACCAGTTGATTCCCTTCCAGTGAAAGGAAGCAGGTGACCAACTTCAACATCACTGTAAACATGCTGCTAACCATCCTCATGGTATTGCTTAGCAGGAGAATCCTTATCTGTGGAATGCTAGTAGTTCGATATCCTTGTTTTAGGATTACTGAAGGCAAACAAATACAGAATGTGTGGATTTATGGGACAACCTCACTGGGATCTCAAGTGTTACTGAGAGCCAGAAAGTTCGTGGGATATAGAAAGGAAGGGCTTGTAGAGCCACATGGTATATCCCAGAGCTCTCCCTGCTTCGCCTTTGCCTCTTGATTCTGGGTGAGATCTCTGATTTGTGCGAGTCTTGATTTGACAACTAATCAAGTTGTGTCAGTTCAAAAATAGTTTTCATTTATTAAATAACTAAATTGGACAGCATACAATAATTTTACATACATCATCTCATTGGACTGTCACAAGAACCAATTCATTGCCCTCATTTTACAGAGGAAATAACTGAAGCTCAGAGAGATTACTAATTTGCCTTAAATCACACAGTTAGTAAATGGTAGAGCCTGGCATCATGCTAAGTCCCTTGGGGACAAGTGGAAATATAAAACATAGTCTCTGTTTTTCTGTAATAATCCTCCATGCTCCATACAAATGGTGTTCCCGGTCCCTGCCAATAACACATCAGACTTTTACTAAAAAGAAACATGAGTATAATGTTGCAGCAGTAGTAGCAAAAAGGCCATTTAAATCAGTATGTAAAAAAAGTCTTGTTGAGGAGGAGGTTTACCTGTAGAGAAGACTGAGTATACTGTGTAATTTCAGGGAATTTGAGGGAATTTGAACTTTAAGTAGTTAGGATAAAGACTAACAAAAGAGTGGCCAACTTCACTTATATTCTGAGATGTGTGAGATGATGGAAGTGTTTAAATGGAGATTAGAAACCATTTTATGCCATCTACTCTGTAGAGATGTAAATCTCAGTCTATGAAATCAGGTGTGCTGGAAATGTAACTTTGCTTTTTATTACTTATTTTAACCTACTCCAAGCCTCCTTTTTTACTGGGTAATAGAAAATCTAAGTCAATGCACAGTTTTCATCTCCTCCCTGAAGTGAGTCTGAGTTCTAGGGGACTTCTGAAGAGTTCAGGCAATGTATTGAGATTGGAGCACACTTTAGTGCTTGACATCTGCTGAGCTGTACGTCATCTCATTGGGTCCTTGATCTTTGCATTTTTTTCCCCAGATCATTGCTGTGCCTGTGCCATGTCTTGATTTTAGATTATAGGCCTCTTGGGGTCTGCTGAGTCCCCATTCTATGTTTTTTCTCTTCCTGAATCATTCTGGTGGGCAGCAGAAACTACAAGATTGTCTGAGGTTGATTGCCCTAAACCCACAGTGCAGCCTCTGCTCTTGTGTCATGTCTAGTATGCAGGGAAATTCTGAGGTCTTTCCACCTCTCTGGGCTCTACTGGGAAGTGACGTGGTTTCTCTGTAATCTGGACTTCCTCACAGCTCTTTGGAATTGTTTTTTTCCCCATTCTATCTATCTGGTCCAAATTAAAGGGCATGGTTAGTGAACAGGCAACTTTCTTAGGGACACATCAATGCCTAAGCTATCTTTGCTTCTCCTCTTAATGAAAATAGAAAGGTTTACCTTTACCTTCTATATTCTTTATATCCTTGAAGTCTCCTACACCTTATATTTTTGACACTTCAAACCTTATTGTATGTTCTTCTGCTCTCCCAAACTTTACATATATGCCAAGTGTTTAGCTACCCAAGTGGGAAAAGTTTTAAAAAGTAACATGAAATAGAAGAAATGCCATAATCACTTAGTATTCTTTTACCACCTCTCATGTAAAGATGAGAAATGAGAGCTGTGGAGATGAGAGAAGGGAGTGAAGTCAAGAAGCAGAGCCAAGGGGCTTCCCTGGTGGTGCAGTGGTTAAGAATCCACCTGCCAATGCAGGGGACACGGGTTTGAGCCCTGGTCCGGGAAGATCCCACATGCCGTGGAGCAACTAAGTCTGTGTGCCACAACTACTATGCCTGTGCTCTAGAGCCCACGAGCCACAACTACTGAGCCCACGTGCCACAACTACTGAAGTCTGTGTACCTAGAGCCCATGCTCCGCAACAAGAGAGGCCACTGCAACAAGAAGCCTGCACACCACAGTAAAGATTAGCCCCTGCTCGCCACAACTAGAGAAAGCCTGCACACAGCAACGAAGACCCAATGCAGCCAAAAATAAGTAAATAAAGTAAATACGTTTATTAAAAAAAAAGGAAGCAGAGCCAAGACCAGTAGGTAGAGAGTTCAGCTTTCCCTTCTTCCGTGATGCCATTGTCCCATTCAAACTCCCAGGACAGGAGAAAAATGTTATATCAACGATAGTAGAGAAGACCTTCAAGATGGCAGAAGAGTAAGACGTGGAGATCACCTTCCTCCCCACAAATACATCAGAAATACATGTGCATGTGGAACAACTCCTACAGAACACCTACTGAACGCTGGCAGAAGACCTCAGACTTCCCAAAAGGCAAGAAACTCCCCACAAACCTGGGTAGGGCAAAAGAAAAAAGAAAAAACAGAGACAAAAGAATAGGAACGGGATCTGCACCAGTGGGAGGGAGCTGTGAAGGAGGAAAAGCTTCCACACACTAGGAAGCCCCTTCACTGGTGGAGACGGGGGTGGCGGGGTGGAAGCTTAAGAGCCACAGAGGAGAATGCAGCAACAGGGGTGCAGAGGGCAAAGAGGAGAGATTCCCACACAGAGGATCGGTGCCGACCAGCACTCACCAGCCTGAGAGGCTTGTTTGCTCACCCGCCAGGGTGGGTGGGGGCTGGGGGCTGAGGCTTGGGCTTTGGAGGTCAGATCCCAGGGAGAGGACTGGTGTTGGCTGCATGAACACAGCCTGAAGGGGGCTAGTGCGCCACAACTAGCTGGGAGGGAGTCCGGGAGAAAGTCTGAACCTGCCTAAGAGGCAAGAGACCATTGTTTTGGGTGCGTGAGGAGAGGGGATTGAGAGCACAACCTAAACAAGCTGCAGAGATGGGCACGAACTGCGGCTATCAGCAGAGACACCAGAGATGGGCATGAAATGCTAAGGCTGCTGCTGCTGCCAGCAAGAAACCTGTGTGCAAGCACAGGTCACTATCCACACCTCCCCTCCTGGGAGCCTGTGCGGCTTGCCATTGCCAGGGTCCCATGATCCAGGGACAACTTCCCTGGGAGAACACACGGTGCACCTCAGGCTGTTGCAAAATCACGCTGGCCTCTGCCGTGGCAGGCTCGCCCTGCATTCCATACCCCTCCCTCCCACCGGCCTGAGTGAACCAGAGCCCCCTAATCAGCTGCTCCTTTAACCCTGTCCTGTCTGAGCAAAGAATAGATGCCCTCAGGCGTCCTACGTGCAGAGGCGGGGCCAAATCCAAAGCTGAACCCCAGGAGCTGTGTGAACAAAGACAAGAAATGGAAATCTCTCCCAGCAGCCTCAGGAGCAGCAGATTAAATCTCCACAATAAACTTCATGTACCCTGCATCTGTGGAATACCTGAATAGACAACGAATAATCCCAGAATTGAGGCAGTGGACTTTGGGAGCAACAATATACATATATATTTCCTTTTTCTCTTTTTGTGAGTGTGTATGTGTATTCTTCTTTGTGTGATTTTGTCTATAGCTTTGCTTTTACCAATTCTCCTAGCATTCTGTCTATCCTTTTTTATTTTTAGTATTATTTTTAACACTTGTTATCATTGGTGGATTTGTTTTTTGGTTTGGTTGCTCACTTCTTTCTTTCTTTCCTTTTTTTTATTACTTTTTAATTTTTCAATAATTTTTAATAATTATTTTTTATTTTAGTAACTTTATTTTATTTTATTTTCTCTTTCTTTCTTTCCTTCTTTCTTTCCTTTCTTTCTTTTCTTTCTTTCTTTCTTTCTCCCTTCCTTCCTCCCTTTCTTCCTTCCTCCCTTCCTTCCTTCCTTTCTTCCTCCCTTTCTTTCTTCCTTTCTTTCTTTCTTTCTTTCCTTCCTTCCTTCCTCCCTTCCTTCCTTTCTTCTTTGCTCTCCCTTTTCTTCTGAGCCACGTGGCTGACAGAGTCTTGGTGCTCTGGCCAGGTGTCAGGCCTGAGCCTCTTAGGTGGGAGAGCCGAGTTCAGGACATTGGTCCAAGAGAAATCTCCCAGCTCCACATAATATCAAATGGCAAAAGCTCTTCCAGAGATATCCATCTCAATGCTAAGACCCAGCTCCACTCAATGACCAGCAGGCTACAATGCTGGACACCCTATGGCAAACAACTAGCAAGACAGGAACACAACCCCACCCATTAGCAGAGAGGCTGCCTAAAATCATAATAAGGAGACAGACACCCCAAAACACACCACTAGACACAGTCCTGCCCACCAGAAAGACAAGATCCAGGCTCTTCCTCCAGAACACAGGCACCAGTCCCCTCCACCAGGAAGCCTACACAACCCACTGAACCAACCTTAGCCTCTGAGGGCACACACCAAAAACAACAGGAACTATGAACCTACAGCCTGTGAGAAGGATACCCCAAACACAGTAAGTTAAACAAAATGTGAAGACAGAGAAACCCCCAGCAAATGAAGGAGCAAGGTAAAAACCCACCAGACCGAACAAATAAAGAGGAAATAGGCAGTCTGCCTGAAAAATAATTCAGAGTAATGACAGTGAACATGATCCAAAATCTTGGAAATAGAATGGAGAAAATAAGAGAAACGTTTAACAAGGACCTAGACGAACTAAGAGCAAACAATGACAAACAACACAATAAATGAAATTTAAAATTCTCTAGAAGGAATCAATAGCAGAATAACTGAGGCAGAAGAATGGATAAGTGACCTGGAAGATAAAATAGTGGAAATAACTACTGCAGAGCAGAATGAAAAAAGAATGAAAAGAATTGAGGACAGTCTCAGAGACCTCTGGGACAACACTAAACACACCAACATTCAAATTATAGGGGTCTCATAAGAGGAAGAGAAAAAGAAAGGGACTGAAAAAATGTTTGAAGAGATTATAGTTGAAAACTTCCCTTATATGGGAAAGAAAATAGTTAATCAAGTGCAGAGAGTCCCATACAGGAAAAAATCCAAGGAGAAACACGCCAATATACATATTAATCAAACTATCAAAAATTCAATACAAAGAAAAAATATTAAAAGCAGCAAGGGAAGAACAACAAATAACATACCAGGGAATCCCCATAAGGTTAACAGCTGATCTTTCAGCAGAAACTCTGCAAGCCAGAAGGGAGTGGCAGGACATATTTAAAGTGATGAAGGGAAAAACCTACAACCATGATTACCCAGCAAGAATCTCATTCAGATTTGATGGAGAAATGAAAACCTTTACAGACAAGCAAAACCTAAGAATTCAGCACCACCAAACCAGCTTTACAACAAATGCTAAAGGAACTTCTCTAGGCAGGACACACAAGAGAAGGAAAAGACCTACAATAACAATCCCAAAACAATTAAGAAAATCGTAATAGGAACATACATATCCATAATTACCTTAAATGTAAATGGATTAAATACTCCAGCCAAAAGACATGGATACAAAAACAAGACCTGTATGAATAGATACAAAAACAAAACCCGGGGGGCTTCCCTGGTGCCGCAGTGGTTGGGAGTCTGCCTGCCGATGCAGGGGACACAGGTTTGTGCCCCGGTCTGGGAAGATCCCACATGCCGTGGAGCAACCTGGCCCGTGAGCCATGGCCGCTGGGCCTGCGCATCTGGAGACTGTGCTCCGCAACGGGAGAGGCCACAGCAGTGACAGGCCTGCATATGGCAAAAAAAAAACCCACAAAAAAAACAAAACAAAACCCATATATATGCTGTCTACGAGAGACCCACTTCAGACTTAGGGACACATACAGACTGAAAGTGAGGGGATGGAAAGAGATATTCTATGCAAATGGAAATCAAAAGAAAGCTGGAGTAGCAATTCTCATATCAGGCAAAATAGAATAAAATAAAGACTATTACAAGAGACAAGGAAGGACACTACATAATGATCAAGGGATCAATCCAAGAAGAAGATATAACAATTGTAAATATTTATGAACCCAACATAGGAGCACCTCAATACATAAGGCAAATGCTAAGAGCCAGAAAAGGGGAAATTGACAGTAACACAACTATAGCAGGGGACTTTAACACCCCACTTTCACCAATGGACAGATCATGCAAAATGAAACTACATAAGGAAACACAGGCTTTAAATGATACATTAAGCAAGATGGACTTAATTGATATTTATAGGAAATTCTATCCCAAAACATCAGAATACACTTTTTTCTCAAGTGCTCATGGAACATTCTCCAGGATAGATCATATCTTGGGTCACAAATCAAGCCTTGGTAAATTTAAGAAAATTGAAATTGTATCAAGAATTGTTTCCAACCACAAAGCTATGAGACTAGATATCAAGTACAGGAAAAAAAAATCTGTAAAAAATGCAAACACATGGAGGCTAAACAATACACTACTTAATAACCAAGAGATCACTGAAGAAATCAAAGAGGAAATCAAAGAATACCTAGAAACAAATGACACTGAAAACACTACGACCCAAAACCTATGGGATGCAGCAAAAGCAGTTCTAAGAGGGAAGTTTATAGGAATACAGTGCTACCACAGGAAAGAGGAAACAACTTAAACAACCTAACCTTACACCTACAGCAATTAGAGAAAAAGAACAAAAACACCCCAAAGTTAGCAGAAGGAAAGAAATCATAAAGATCAGATCACAAATAAAAAGAAATGAATGAAACAATAGCAAAGATCAGTAAACCTAAAAGCTGGTTCTTTGAGAAGATAAACAAAACTGATAAACCATTAGCCAGACTCATCAAGAAAAAAAAGGGAGAACACTAAAATTAATAGAATTAGAAATGAAAAAGGAGAAGTAACTACTGACACTGCAGAAATACAAAGGATCGTGAGAGGTTACTACAAGCAACTATATCCCAATAAAATGGACAACCTGGAAGAAATCGACAAATGCTTAGAAAAGCACAACCTTCTGAAATTGAACCAGGAAGAAATAGAAAATATAAACCAACCAATCACAAGCACTGAAATTGAGACTGTGATTAAAAATCTTCCAACAAACAAAAGCCCAGGACCTGATGGCTTCACAGGCGAATTCTATCAAACATTTAGAGAAGAGGTAACACCTGTCCTTCTCAAAACCTTACAAAATATAGCAGAGTAAGGAACACCCCCCTACTCATTCTACGAGGCCACCATCTCCCTGATATGAAAACCAGGCACAGATGACACAAAAAAAGAAAGCTACAGGCCAATTTCACTGATGAACATAGATGCAAATATCCTCAAGAAAATTCTAGCAAACAGAATTGAACAGCACATTAAAAGGATCATACACCATGATCAAGTGGGGTTTTACCTCAGGAATGCAAGTATTCTTCAATATACATAAAGCAATCAATTTGATACACCATATTAACAAACAATTATAAAGACCATATGATCATCTCAATAGGTGCAGAAAAAGCTTTCGACAGAATTCAATCCCCATTTATGATGAAAACCCTCCAGAAAGTAGGCATAGAGGGAATTTACCTCAACAAAATAAAAGCCATATATGACAAACCCACAGCCAACATCATTCTCAATGGTGAAAAACTGAAACCATTTCCACTAAGATCAGGATCAAGACAAGGTTGCCCACTCTCACCACTATTATTCAACATAGTTTTGGAAGTTTTATCCACAGCAATCAGAGAAGGAAAAGAAATAAACGGAGTCCAAATTGGAAAAGAAAAAGTAAATCTCTCACTGATTGCAGATGACATTATACTATACATAGAGGATCTTAAAGACCTTTTTTAGTAGAAGACTACTATAGCTAATCAATGAATTTGGTGAAGTAGCAGGATACAAAATTAATGCACAGAAATCTCTTGTATTCCTATACACTAATGATGAAAAATCTGAAAGAGAAATTAAGGAAACACTCCCATTTACCATTGCAACAAAAAGAATCAGATACCTAGGAATAAACCTATCTAAGGAGACAAAAGACCTCTATGCAGACACAGATGAAAGAAATTAAAGATGATGCAAACAGATGGAGAGATACACCATGTTCTTGGATTGGAAGAAGCAACATTGTGAAAACGACTGTACTACCCAAAGCAATGTACAGATTCAGTACAATCCCTATCAAACTACCAATGGCATTTTTCACAGAACTAGAACAAAAAATTTCACAATTTGTATGGAAACACAAAAGACCCCGAATAGCCAAAGCAATCTTGAGAAAGAAAAACGGAGCTGGAGCAATCAGGCTCCCAGACTTCAGATTTTACTACAAAGCTACAGTAAGCAAGACAGTACGGTAGTGGCACAGAAACAGAAATGTAGATCTGTGGAACAGGATAGAAAGCCCAGAGATAAACCCACGCACATATGGTCACCTTATTTTTGATAAAGGAGGCAGGAATGTACAGTGGAGAAAAGACAGCCTCTTCAATAAGTGGTGCTAGGAAACTGGACAGCTACATGTAAAAGAAAGAAATTAGAACACTCCCTAACACCATACACAAAAATAAACTCAAAATGGATTAAAGACCTTAATGTAAGACCAGATATTATAAAACTGTTACAGGAAAACATAGGCAGAACACTCTATGACATAAAGCACAGCAAGATCCTTTTTGACCCACCTCTTAGAGAAATGGAAATAATGACAAAAATAAACAAATGAGACCTCATGAAAGTTAAAAGCTTTTACACAGCAAAGGAAACCATAAACAAGACGAGAAAACAACCCTCAGAATGGGAGAATATATTTGCAAATGAAGCAACTGACAAACGATTAATCTCCAATATTTACATGCAGCTCAATATCAAGAAAACCAACAACCCAATCCAAAAATGGGCAGATGACCTAAACAGACATTTCTCCAAGGCGATATACAGATTGCCAACAAACACATGAAAGAATGCTCAACATCACTAATCATTAGAGAAATGCAAATCAAAACTGCAATGAGGTATCACCTCACACTAGTCAGAATGGCCATCATCAAGAAATCTGCAAACAGTAAATGCTGGAGAGAGTGTGGAGAAAAGGGAACTCTCCTCCACTGTTGGTGGGAATGTAAATTGATACAGCCACTATGGAGAACAGTATGGAGGTTCCTTAAAAAGCTAAAAATAGAACTACCATATGACCCAGCAATCCCAGTACTGGGCGTGTACCTTGAGAAAACCATAATTCTAAAAGAGTCATGTACCACAATGTTCATTGCAGCTCTATTTACAATAGCCAGGATATAGAAGCAACCTAAGTGTCCATCGACAGATGAATGAATAAAGAAGATGTGGCACATATATACAATGGAATATTACTCAGCCATAAAAAGAAATGAAATTGAGTTATTAGTAGTGAGGTGGATGGACCTAGAGTCTGTCATACAGAGTGAAGTAAGTCAGAAGGAGAAAAACAAGTACCATATGCTAACATATGTATGGAATCTAAAATAAAAAACAAACAAAAAATGGTTATGAAGAACCTAGGGTCAGGACAGGAATAAAGCGGCAGATGTAGAGAATGAACTTGAGGATACGGGGAGGAGGAAGGGTAAGCTGGGATGAAATGAGAGAGTGGCATAGACATATATGCACTACCAAATGTAAAATAGATCGCTAGTGGGAAGCAGCCACATAGCACAGGGAGATCAGCTCGGTGCGTTTTGACCACCTAGAGGGTTGGGTTAGGGAGGGTGGGAGGGAGACACAAGAGGGAGGAGATATGGGGATATAAGCTGATTCACGTTGTTATAAAGCAGAAACTAACACACCATTTTAAAGCAATTATACTCCAATAAAGATGGTAAAAAAAAAAAACACCAGGGCCTCCCTGGTGGTGCAAGTGGTTGAGAGTCCGCCTGCCGATGCAGGGGATACGGGTTCGTGCCCCGGTCTGGGAGGATCCCATATGCCGCGGAGCGGCTGGGCCCGTGAGCCATGGCCGCTGAGCCTGTGCGTCCGGAGCCTGCGCGTCCGGAGCCTGTGCTCCGCAACGGGGGAGGCCACAACAGTGAGAGGCCCGCATACCGCAAAAAAAAAAAAAAAAAAAAAAAAAAAAAACACCAAAAAAACCCAATAGTAATAATGGTATAGATGAACCAGTTTGCAGGGCAGAAATAGAGACACAGATGTAGAGAATAAACGTATGGACACCAAGGGGAGAAGGTGGCGGGGGGGGTGGGTGGTGGTGGTGTGATGAATTGGGAGATTGGGATTGACATATATACACTAATATGTATAAAATGGATAACTATTAAGAACCTGCTGTATAAAAAAAAATAAAATAAAATTCAGCAATTCAAAAGAAAAGTATTAACTGCAGATAAAATTTTAAAATCCCCAAAACAATAGTAATAATGACTAAGTTTTTTTATGGCTAACTCTGTTGGAAAGTTCTCTAATAAGTATTTATGAACTATCTCATCGAATAGTCAGAACAACTCCAGGAGGTACATATATTTTCTTCATTTTACAGTTCAGGGAACTGAGGTGCAATGCGGAACACTGATGTACAGAGAGAGAGAGAGACAATAACTTCCTCCTGCTATAATACTATACGACACTGATTATGTAGACAATATCATTGTACTAGTTATATGTTACTTCATAACAAAGCAGCTAAAATCAATAAAAATCTTACACAGTTTCTGTTGGTCAGAGATTTGGGAGCAACTTAGCTAGGGGGTTCTGGCTAAGGGTTTTTCATCAAATTGCAGTTATGGTGTAGGCTTGGTCTGCAGTTATGGTGTAGGCTTGGTCTACAGTCACCTGAAGGCTCGACTGGGACTGATGAATTTGCGTCCTAGGTGGATTACTCACATGCCTGGCAAGGTTGTTCTGGCTCCTGGCAAGAGGCCTCAGTTCTTTGCCATATGGACCTTTCCACAGAGCTGCCTGAGTTGTTTCCTCCTTACATGGTAGTTGGCTTCCAGAGAGAATGATTGGAAAGGGAGAGGGAGAGGGAGCAGGAGAGGGAGAAGGTGAGAGAAAGACCTTTTATATCCTAGACTTGGAAGCCATACTCTGTCACTTCTGCCATATTTATTTGTTAATATGTTAGTTTCATTTTGCTTGTCAGAAGTCAGTCACTAAGTCCAGCTCATATTCAAGGGCAGAGCAAATGGTCTCTACCTTTTTTTTAAATTGAAGTATAGTTGATTTATAATATTGTGTCAGTTTCAGATGTACAGCAAAGTGATTTGGTTTTATATATATATATTATATTTCAGATTTTTTTCCATTATAGGTTATTACAATATATTGAATATAAGTCTCCACCTTTTAAGGGGAGGTATGTTTTGTAGGCATATTTTAAATTTGTAGGTATATTTTAAAATCATCACAAGGGCATTCCATGTTCATGAATGTTATAATTTAGTCCAATTTGACTTTTAACTTACTCTGTACACATATGTGTGAAAAAATATTCTCAAAGAAACACATCCAAGTCCTTATTAGGAAGAATTGAATCTGCCTACGCCTTGTGCTAGAATTATGGGTATAAAACAATCATAGCCTTGATGTTTACTTCACTGTACTTTGGAAGCTAATTTTTAATTTATAAAAATGACGATTTTCTGTGCCTTTGTGGCTATTTTTGATATGTTTTCCATTTTTCCCTTGCTATATTGAAGTCAGTCTCTGTGGTACATTCATCATCCTTGAGTTACATTCCTAGGTAAAATGCAGTTTACAGACTCCAGCTCTGCACACCTTTGTTCAAATCCCAGCCTCACCACTTGGTTTTGTGACCTTTGACACATTGATAGTCTACGTCTCAATTTCCTCCTCTGTAAAATGGGGCTAATAATAGTGCACGTGTCATATGGTTGTGATGATTAAGTGATGTAATTTCATGTTAATTGTTTAGCACAGTGCTTGATACATAAGTGTTCAGTGTAGTTCATTTTTTTTTAAATTGAAGTATAGTTGATTTACAATGTTGTGTTAGTTTCAGGTATACAGCAGAGTGATTCAGTTATACATATATGTGTGTGTGTGTGTGTGTATGTATATATATTCTTTTTCAGATTCTTTTACATTATAGGTTATTACAAGATATTGAGTATAGTTCTCTGTGCTATACACTAGGTCCTTGTTGTTTATCTATTTTACATACAGTAGTGTATACATGTTAATCCCAAATTCCTAACTTATCCCTCCCCCCACCCCTGTTGTTGTTTTTCTAATTATCTCATAACAGAACTGGTATAGTATCTGCCAAAAGATACACTGACATTGGATTTTTAAAAATATTTGACTAACTGATGATAAGAGACCACCAACCTCTATCTTATGGGTGTTACAGTATTTAAAAAGTGCCCCCTTTTTATGAATGAAGCTTTAAACCAATCATTTATCAAAAACCTGACTTTCAAGCACCTGATTTTCAAAGAATTTATCCATATTCCTGTAGGGTCAGGCCAAATGACTTGATTGACTTTGCTATTCCCCTTTAAGGTCAGTTGGTTAATGACAGTAAAACACTTAATTGTGGTAGAGTCACAGGTCAAACTTCCCAGCTCATTCCAGTTTTACTGAGAATTTGCCTTTTGTTTTCTCTTTTCAGCCTTGTTCTCCATTAAGTGGATCTCAGATGATTGTGTTATCAATCACTGTGGCAGCACTTACTCTATATGGCCAATAATATGCTCAGAAAATCATGTACTTTCCTTCATAATACAGTTCTGTAGCTGTTTTCGTTGTATATGATAAGCAAAGCAATATGCAAGTTTCTATGCTGAGAAGTGGAATGTACCAAGACATAGAATTGATTCTCTTTTATAAATTCAGGAATTATTCAAAGTATTTAGTTCTTGGACTTTTAAAGACTGTGATTCTTGGATTAACTCTTAGGAAAAGTAAATAATTTAATTATCTGAATTCAAATATGTGTGTGTGCTATTCTTTCTTATTATGAACATTACTATTTAATGATAACATTGGAATATTCTGTTTTATGGAAAGTAATGAATCATCCAGCTATCTGTGACGGCAGGATATGATGGATGTGACAGTCCACAGAAGATTCTGTCAGGTAATTTGGCTTCAGTTTACCTCTGTCAGCCCAGTTCAGTGCTTAAAACTACACATCTCTTTAGTATATAAATGGGTATTACTGTCCAAGGTAGGCTGTGCAACTTTTTACATACAGGCTGTTTTTCCAGGGAAGGTAGTGGGAGGGAAGAAAACTTAAAAAATTTTTTTCCTTTGGTTGTTTTATAGAGATTCTTAATTCCAAATGTGCATCAGAATTATCTATTGGGTTTTAAAAAATCCAGATGCCAAGATTCCATCCTAGACTTAATAAGTTAGAAAACCTAGAGGTAGGGAACAGAGATATGTAAAGTTAAAAAATCTCCATTGTTCATTTTAATGTACACTTAGATTTAACAGTAATCATATATTCTGAAGTTTTGTTGGGAAAAAATACCAGTAGTCACTTGGCAGTTTTCTTTTTACCTAAAGCACAGACTAGGAATTAATGTAGTATCTAATATACAGTAAACAAGCTCTGTCATGGGTAGGAATTTTGCACAGAGCTTCAAAGCCAGGTTGAAGGAAATAAGGAAGTCGTAACAGGGAACCTCTCTGTTTCCATAGCTTGGGTTAGAGTAATTCCTTGGAAAAGCTCTGCTCTTACAGGAAATCTAGTAAATCAATTCTGAGCTGCCTTTCAATTTTAATTTTGACAAACTCATTAACATTTCAATGTTTTTTTCCTCATGTTCAATTTTATAGACTTCATGCTTCAAAATAAGGTTGTAAATGATTGCATTCTTGTGATAATTTGAACTTTCTGTTTAGAATCTATTGGATTTTATAATCTTGCATAGGGTATTTAGTAATTCAAGGTTTAAAATCTCAGAATGAATAATCTGTTACATGAATCTTACTTTCAGCTGTAGTCCTTGAGGATAGTTGCTATGTTCTGCTCACAACTCTGACTCTAGTTATGTTTAGTTAGCTCCCTATTTGTCTTTACCTCCAGCATCAGCACAGTGTTTGGCACATGTTTGGATGTTAATATCCATTGAATGATTAAACCCCCAGATCTACCCAGTTTTTACTCTGTTACTCGACTTCTTTTCGCCTGATAGAAATGCATGACGTGTTTTATTATAGCAGGTTTTTTTTCTTTTAATACCTGCTGTGACCATCTAGTACTTTTTGGAACATGAAGAGACGTACCCACTGAGAAATGAGTCCCTTACTCTGTTCCCTTTGCTACTGCACATGACAACACCTCTCAGAGAAGTAGTTTTAAGCATTGAACTTGATATGTTAATTGGTTTATATTCATGAACTGGAAAAATTCTTTAAAATCATCACCATCCTGCTCCTCACAATACAGTGAGTCATTTTGCACTTACATTTTCAGGTGCCAGAATGCATATGTGTTACTCTGGAAAAACATTTTACCTTTTGTGGAAGATGGCTTGGAAGAATTAAATGTGTGTGAAGTGAATGAGAGTGACAATAAAAATTATTTTTGGAAAGCTTGCCTTTAAAACTAGTTTTTCACCAGAAAACTTGAGCAGTAGAATATATGTAGCTTTTTATAATTCTTAAGTGATTTTGCATATTCTACCATGTTTAATATATTTAATCTTCAAATAACCAGGGATAAACTTAAAACTTTACATTTGAAAGATTAAACAGTGGAGAAAGCATTGCGACTTTCTTACAGCAGTTCATAGTTTTAATAATTTCTATCATTTAATAAAAAATTGTAATGCATCAGGAGCTTTGCTGATTGCTTTATATAATATCTCATTTCATCTCACAGCAACCCCCTAAAGTAGGTATTATGAATGGGGAAACTGAGGCTCAGAGCAGGTACCTTAGTAATTAATTGAAGACCAAGTGTCACAATAAGTGTATGAGATTGGCTTCAAGTCCATTGGAGTTGAAAGTTCTTGTTCTTAACCACACTAACATGCTCTGGAGCTTGAATGCAACTTTCCTAATAATGAATTAATTTCCCCCATCATATCATACTTTCTTTTTATCACAGCTACTATAGACCCCAAATCAATGAAGACAATGTAGATGTACTGGCCACATTTATAAATTGTAGATTTGTTTTAGTTAAAATAAAGCATTATAAAATTTATACAATAATGCCTTGTATAATAAATTTTATTAATGATACTAAAAATAATTATTTGATAAGATTTTACTGTCTTACTGCTCCTTAGTTTGCAGAACAATAGCTTGACTATTGTTTGCACTAAGATTTGTTGTTTTATAAACTATAATACTCAGAGGACAAATATTCACTCTGACCAAATAATATCTTTCCTCTATCCCGTGCATACTATTATTCAGTTGTACTCTAAAGAAATCCTTTTGGATTATGGTGATATAAGTAGCTAGTGCACCAGAAAATTCACAGAGGAGCATAGCCATGGAAAAGCCAAATAGGCTGGTTTTGAGAAAAATCCATCTTTTTTTTTTTTTTTAAACAGGTCCTCACAGTCACCCCTTCGCGTTGCATGGCTGGATTTGCAGTGCTTCTGTAAATGTGCTGTCACTCTTTGTCCAATTTACTGGTCAGATGACTGTGTCATAAAACCACCATCACCACCTCCACTCCTGGTACTAATTAGCAGCCTGTTTGTCAGCTTCAGTCCAGTGGTAAGGACTTGAGTGGTTATAAATACCGTAATACTTTTTCACCTGTGAAAGTAGCTCTTCCAAAGACAAAGAAGAAAACACAGCAGGCAGGAAGGCTGCATGATTGACAATTGAGCTGTTCCTTTCTCTGGACAATTTCAAGCTTTAACATCTGTTCTGAACACTGCATTTATTAAATGAAATAACAAAATACATTCATCTGTATAAATAGTCCTCCCAGGGGATACAGAATGGGGTTTCCCTCTTTTTTTTTTTAACATCTTTATTGGAGTATAATTGCTTTACAATGGTGTGTTAGTTTCTGCTTTATAACAAAGTGAATCAGTTATACATATACATGTGTTCCCATATCTCCTCCCTCTTGCGTCTCCCTCCCTCCCACCCTCCCTATCCCACCCATCCAGGTGGTCACAAAGCACCGAGCTGATCTCCCTGTGCTATGCGGCTGCTTCCCACTTGCTATCTATTTTACGTTTGGTAGTGTATATGTGTCCATGCCACTCTCTCACTTTGTCACAGCTTACCCTTCCCCCTCCCCATATCCTCAGGTCCATTCTCTAGTAGGTCTGTGTCTTTATTCCCATCGTACCCCTAGGTTTCTCATGACATTCTTTTTCTTATTTCCATATATATGTGTTAGCATACAGTATTTGTCTTTCTCTTTCTGACTTACTTCACTCTGTATGACAGACTCTAGGTCCATCCACCTCACTACAAATAACTCAATTTCATTTCTTTTTATGGCTGAGTAATATTCCATTGTATATATGTCCCACATCTTCTTTATCCATTCATCCGATGATGGACACTTATGTTGTTTCCATCTCCTGGCTATTGTAAATAGAGCTGCAATGAACATTTTGGTACATGACTCTTTTTTTTTTTTTTTTTGCTGTATGCAGGCCTCTCACTGCTGTGGCCTCTCCCGTTGCGGAGCACAGGCTCCGGACACACAGGCTCCGCGGCCATGGCTCACGGGCCCAGCCGCTCCACGGCATGTGGGATCTTCCGGGATCGGGGCACGAACCCGTGTCCCCTGCATCGGCAGGCGGACTCTCAACCACTGCGCCACCAGGGAAGCCCATGACTCTTTTTAAATTATGGTTTTGTCAGGGTATATGCCCAGTAGTGGGATTGCTGGGTCATATGGTAGTTCTATTTGTAGTTTTTTAAGGCACCTCCATACTGTTTTCCATAGTGGCTGTACCAATTCACATTCCCACCAGCAGTAAATGAGTGTTCCCTTTTCTCCACACCTGCATCAGCATTTATTGTTTCTAGATTTTTTGATGATGGCCATTCTGACCGGTGTGAAACGATATCTCATTGTAGTTTTGATTTGCATTTCTCTAATGAATAATGATGTTGAGCATTCTTTCATGTGTTTGTTGGCAATCTGTATATCTTCTTTGGAGAAATGTCTATTTAGGTCTTCTGCCCATTTGCGGATTGGGTTGTTTATTTTTTTGTTATTGAGCTGCATGAGCTGCTTATAAATTTTGGAGATTAATCCTTTGTCAGTTGCTTCATTTGCCAATATTTTCTCCCATTCTGAGGGTTGTCTTTCCGTCCTGTCTGTGGTTTCCTTTGCTGTGCAAAAGCTTTAAGTTTCATTAAGTCTCATTTGTTTATTTTTGCTTTTATTTCCACTTCTCTAAGAGGTGGTTCAAAAAAGACTGCTGTGGGCTTCCATGGTGGCGCAGTGGTTGAGAGTCCGCCTGCCGATGCAGGGGACACGGGTTCGTGCCCCGATCCCGGAAGATCCCACATGCCGCGGAGCGGCTGGGCCCGCGAGCCATGGCCGCGGAGCCTGTGTGTCCGGAGCCTGTGCTCCGCAACGGGAGAGGCCACAGCAGTGAGAGGCCCGCGTACAGCAAAAAAAAAAAAAAAAAAAAAAGACTGCTGTGATTTGTGTCATAGAGTGTTCTGCCTATGTTTTCCTCGAAGATTTTGATAGTTTCTGGCCTTAAATTTAGGTCTTTAATCCATTTTGAGCTTATTTCTGTGTATGGTGTTAGGGAGTGTTCTAATCTCATACTTTTACATGTACCTGTCCAGTTTTCCCAGCAACACTTATTGGAGAGGCTGTCCTTACTCCACTGTACATTCCTGCCTCCTTTATCAAAGATAAGGTGACCATATGTGCGTGGGTTTATCTCTGGGCTTTCTATCCTGTACAATTGATCTATCTTTCTGTTTTTGTGCCAGTACCATGCTGTCTTGATTACTGTAATGTTGTAGTATAGTCTGAAGTCAGGGAGCCTGATTCCTCCAGCTCCTTTTTCTTTCTCAAGATTGCTTTGGCTATTTGGGGTCTTTTGTGTTTCTATACAAATTGTGAAATTTTTTGTTCTAGTTCTGTGAAAAATGCCATTGGTAGTTTGATAGGGATTGCATTGAATCTGTAGATTGCTTTGGGTAGTAGAGTCATTTTCACAATGTTGATTCTTCCAATCCAAGAACATGGTATATCTCTCCATCTATTTGTATCATCTTTAATTTCTTTCATCAGTGTCTTATTATTTTCTGCATACAAGTCTTTTGTCTCCTTAGGTAGCTTTCTTCCTAGATATTTTATTCTTTTTGTTGCAATGGTAAATGGGAGTGTTTTCTTGATTTCACTTTCAGATTTTTCATCATAAGTATATAGGAATGCCAGAGATTTTTGTGCATTAATTTTGTATCCTGCTACTTTACCAAATTCATTGATTAGCTCTAGTAGTTTTGTGGTAGCATCTTTAGGATTCTCTATGTATAGTATCATGTCATCTGCAAACAGTGACAGCTTTACTTCTTCTTTTCCGATTTGGATTCCTTTTATTTCCTTTTCTTCTCTGATTGCTGTGGCTAAAACTTTCAAAACTATGTTGAATAAGAGTGGTGAGAGTGGGCAACTTTGTCTTGTTCCTGATCTTAGTGGAAATGGTTTCAGTTTTTCACCATTGAGGACGATGTTGGCTGTGGGTTTGTCATATATGGCCTTTATTATGTTGAGGAAAGTTCCCTCTATGCCTATTTTCTGCAGGGTTTTTATCATAAATGGGTGTTGAATTTTGTTGAAAGCTTTCTATGCATCTATTGGGATGATCGTGTGGTTTTTCTCCTTCAAGTTGTTAATATGGTGTATCACGTTGATTGATTTGCATATATTGAAGAATCCTTGCATTCCTGGAATAAACCCCACTTGATCATGGTGTATGATGCTTTTAATGTGCTGTTGGATTCTGTTTGCTAGTATTTTGTTGAGGATTTTTGCATCTATGTTCATCAGTGATATTGGCCTGTAGTTTTCTTTCTTTGTGACATCCTTGTCTGGTTTTGGTATCAGGGTGATGATGGCCTCATAGAATGAGTTGGGGAGTGTTCCTCCCTCTGCTGTATTTTGGAAGAGTTTGAGAAGGATAGGTGTTAGCTCTTCTCTAAATGTTTGATAGAATTCACCTGTGGATCCATCTGGTCCTGGGCTTTGTTTGTTGGAAGATTTTGAATCACATTTTCAATTTCAGTGCTTGTGATTGGTCTGTTCATATTTTCTATTTCTTCCTGATTCAGTCTTGGCAGGTTGTGCATTTCTAAAAATTTTTCCATTTCTTCCAGTTTGTCCATTTTATTGGCATATAGATGCTTGTAGTTATCTCTCATGATCCTTTGTATTTCTGCAGTGTCAGTTGTTACTTCTCCTTTTTCATTTCTAATTCTATTGATTTGAGTCTTCTCCCTTTTTTTCTTGATGAGTCTGGCTAGTGGTTTATCAATTTTGTTTATCTACTTAAAGAACCAGCTTTTAGTTTTATTGATCTTTGCTATCATTTCCTTCATTTCTTTTTCATTTATTTCTGATCTGATCTTTATGATTTCTTTCCTTCTGCTAACTTTGGAGTTTTTTGTTCTACTTTCTCTAATTGCTTTAGGTGCAAGCTTAGGTTGTTTATTTGAGATCTATTTTGTTTCTTAAGGTAGGATTGTATTGCTATAAACTTCCCTCTTAGAATTGCTTTTGCTGCATTCCATACATTTTGGGTCATCGTATCTCCATTGTCATGTGTTTCTAGGTATTTTTTGATTTCCTCTTTGATTTCTTCACTGATCACTTCGTTACTAAGTAGTGTATTGTTTAGCCTCCATGTGTTTGTATTTTTTACAGATCTTTTCCGGTAATTCGTATCTAGTCTCATAGCATTGTGGTCAGAAAAGATACTTGATACAATTTCAATTTTCTTAAATTTACCAAGGTTTGATTTTTTTTTTTTTTTTTTTTTTTTTTGCAGTACGCGGGCCTCTCACTGCCGTGGCCCCTCCCGCCGTGGAGCACAGGCTCCGGACACACAGGCTCAGCGGCCAGGGATCACGGGCCCAGCCGCTCTGCGGCACGTGGGATCCTCCCGGACCAGGGCACGAACCCGTGTCCCCTGCATCGGCAGCGGACTGTTAACCACTGTGCCACCAGGGAAGCCCACCAAGGCTTGATTTTTGGCCCAAGATATGATGTATCATGGAAAATGTTCCATGAGCACTTGAGAAAAATGTGTATTCTGTTGTTTTTGGATGGAATGTCCTATAAATATCAATTAAGTCCATCTTGTTTAATGTATCATTTAAAGCTTGTATTTCCTTACTTATTTTCATTTTGGATGATCTGTCCATTGGTGAAAGTGGGGTGTTAAAGTCCCCTACTATGATTGTGTTGCTGTCGATTTCCCCTTTTATGGCTGTTAGTATTTGCCTGATGTATTGAGGTGCTCTTATGTTGGGTGCATATATATTTACAATTGTTATATCTTCTCCTTGGATCAATCCCTTGATCATTTTGTAGTGTCCTTCTTTGTCTCTTGTAATAGTCTTTATTTTAAAGTCTATTTTGTCTGATATGAGAATTGCTACTCCAGCTTTCTTTTGGTTTCCGTTTGCATGGAATATCTTTTTCCATACCCTCACTTTCAGTCTGTATGTGTCTCTAGGTCTGAAGTGGGTCTCTTGTAGACAGCATATATATGGGTCTTGTTTTTGTATCCATTCAGCCAGTCTGTGTCTTTTGCTGGGAGCATTTAATCCATTTACATTTAAGGTAATTATCGACATGTATGTTCCTATTCCCATTTTCTTAATTGTTTTGGATTTGTTGTTGTAGGTCTTTTCCTTCTGTTGTGTTTCTTGCCTAGAGAAGTTCCTTTAGCATTTGTTGTAAAGCTGGTTTGGTGGTGCTGAACTGTCTCAGCTTTTGCTTGTCTGTAAAGGTTTTAATTTCTCCATCAAATCTGAATGAGATCCTTGCTGGGTAATCTTGGTTGTAGATTTCTCTCCTTCATCACTTTAAATATGTCCTGCCAGTCCCTTCTGGCTTGCAGAGTTTCTGCTGAAAGATCAACTGTTAACCTTATGGGGATTCCCTTGTGTGTTATTTGTTGTTTTTCCCTTGCCGCTTTTAATGTTTTCTTTGTATTTAATTTTTGACAGTTTTATTAATATGTGTTTTGGCGTGTTTCTCCTTGGATTTATCCTGTATGGGACTCTCTGTGTTTCCTGGACTTGATTAACTATTTCCTTTCCCATATTAGGGTTGTTTTCAACTATAATCTCTTCAAATATTTTCTCAGTCCCTTTCTTTTTCTCTTCTTCTTCTGGAACCCCTATAATTCAAATGTTGGTGCATTTAATATTGTCCCAGAGGTCTCTGAGACTGTCCTCAATTCTTTTCATTCTTTTTTCTTTATTCTGCTCTGCAGTAGTTATTTCCACTCTTTTATCTTCCAGGTCACTTATCCGTTCTGCCTCAGTTATTCTGCTATTGATCCCATCTAGAGTATTTTTAATTTCATTTATTGTGTTGTTCTCCATTGCTTGTTTCATCTTTAGTTCTTCTAGGTCCTTGTTAAATGTTTCTTGCATTTTCTCTTTTTCCAAGATTTTGGATCATCTTTACTATCATTATTCTGAATTCTTTTTCAGGTAGACTGCCTATTTCCTCTTCATTTGTTAGGTCTGGTGGGTTTTTATCTTGCTCCTTCACCTGCTGTGTGTTTTTCTGTCTTCTCATTTTGCTTATCTTACTGTGTTTGGGGTCTCCTTTTTGCAGGCTGCAGATTCATAGTTCCCGTTGTTTTTGGTGTCTGTCCCCAGTGGCTAAGGTTGGTTCAGTGGGTTGTGTAGGCTTCCAGGTGGAGGGGGCTAGTGCCTGTGTTCTGGTGGATGAGGCTGGATCTTGTCTTTCTGGTGGGCAGGTCCATGTCTGGTTGTGTGTTTTGGAGTGTCTGTGGCCTTATTATGATTTTAGGCAGCCTCTCTGCTAATGGGTGGGGTTGCGTTCCTGTCTTGCTAGTTGTTTGGCATAGGGTGTCCAGCACTGTAGCTTCCTGGTCGTTGAGTGAATTTGGGTGCTGGTGTTGAGATGGAGATCTCTGGGAGATTTTCGCCATTTGATATTATGTGGAGCTGGGAGGTCTCTTGTGGACCAGTGTCCTGATGTTGGCTCTCCCACCTCAGAGGCACAGCACTGACTCCTGGCTGCAGTACCAAGAGCCTTTTATCCACACAGCTCAGAATATAAGGGAGAAAAAGTAGAAAGAAAGAGGATAAAATAAAATAAAGTAGGATAAAATAAAATAAAAGTTATTAAAATAAAAAATAGTTTTTATGGAAAAAAAAAACAAACGGATGGATCGAACCTTAGGACAAATGGTGAAAGCAAAGCTATATAGACAAAATCTTACACAGAAGCATACACATACACACTCAGAAAAAGAGGAAATGGGGAAAAAATCATAAATCTTGCTCTCAAAGTCCACCTCCTCAATTTGGGATGATTCGTTGTCTATTCATGTATTCCACAGATGCAGGGTACATCAAGTTGATTCTGGAGCTTTAATCCGCTGCTCCTGAGGCTGCTGGGAGAGATTTCCCTTTCTCTTCTTCGTTTGCACAGCTCCCGGGGCTCAGCTTTGGGTTTGGCCCCGCCTCTGCGTGTAGGTCGCTGGAGGGCGTCTGTTCTTTGCTCAGACAGGACCGGGTTAAAGGAGCAGTCGCTTCGGGGACTCTGGTTCACTCAGGCCGGGGGGAGGGAGGGGCACGGAGTGCGGGGCGAGCGTGCGGCGGCAGAGGCTGGGGGGACGTTGGGCCAGCCTTAGGCGCGCCGTGATTTCTCCCGGGTAAGTTGTCCCTGGATCCCGGGACCCTGGCAGTGGTGGGCTGCACAGGCTCCCCGGAAGCGGGGCGTGGACAGTGACCTGTGCTCGCACCCAGGCTTCTTGGTGGCGGCAGCAGCAGCCTTAGCGTCTCATGCCCGTCTCTGGGGTCCGCGCTGATAGCCGCAGCTCGCGCCCGTCTCTGGAGCTCCTTTAAGCAGCGCTCTTAATCCCCTCACCTTGCGCCCCAGGAAACAAAGAGGGAAGAAAAAGTCTCTTGCCTCTTCGGCAGGTCCACACTTTTCCCCGGACTCCCTCCCGGCTAGCCGTGGTGCACTAACCCCCTGCAGGCTGTGTTCACGCTGCCAGTGCTCTCCCTGGGCTCTGACCGAAGCCCAAGCCTCAGTTCCCAGCCCCCGCCCGCCCTGGCGGGTGAGCAGACAAGCCTCTCCGGCTGGTGAGTGCTGGTTTGCACCGATCATCTGTGCGGGAATCTCTCCGCTTTGCCTTCCGCACCCCGGTTGCTGCGCTCTTCTCCACGGCTCCGAAGCTTTCCCCTTCCGCCACCCACAGTCTCCGCCCGCTAAGGGGCTTCCTAGTGTGTGGAAACCATTCCTCCTTCACAGCTCCCTCCCACTGGTGCAGGTCCCGTCCCTAACCTTTTGTCTCTGTTTATTCTTTTTTCTCTTGCCCTACCCAGGTACGTGGGGGAGTTTCTTGCCTTTTGGGGGGTCTGAGGTCTTCTGTCAGCGTTCAGTAGGTGTTCTATAGGAGCTGTTCCACGTGTAGATGAATTTCTGATGAATCTGTGGGGAGGAAGGTGATCTCCACGTCTTACTCTTCCGCCATCTTCCCCCTCCTCCGGTTTCCCTCTTTTTAAAAAAAGTGAAACACAGTTGACAGAGTCTGCTCTCTGTTTAATGTCAAGAAAAGCACCCTGTGATATAGAAAAGGAACATATTAGGAAAGATTTTTTTCCCCTCTTTGACTGTGGTGTGACTGCTGCTGAGGATATGTTTATGTGTATTCTCCTACAATTTTAAATTACTGGGTTTAATTGTTGGCAGGTGGATAAGAGTTCTGTTACATGTAACGTTTAATTGTTTATCCTTTGCTCTTTGTTAGAAATTGAATGCATTAGTTTGAAAATGAGACTCAAGAGGTCTGTTGTGGTAATGTGTTCCTTTTCCTGCTAGAGGACAAAATAAACTCAGATTATAAAGTTCTAATTCTTGCAAGGTCAGAAACTTTCCTCACAAATAGCAATCACATGACTACCAATGAATATGTAGGTCACATACTTAACATTCTTAATAAAAGTAAAAAATGTGAGGAAAATATAGCCATTTTTAGATGGATATAGAAGTCCATTCTGAAACCAATGTAGAGAACATCAATAAATATTCCAACTTTTTTCCTTCCATTATCACAGTTATGACTTAGACCTTCTTTCTCTCACCTTCCCCCTCTTTCCTCCTAGTTTCTTAAAGACTTCATCTAGATTCTGAATGGGCTTTCTCCATTTACGTAGCTCTCACTTAGCACTCCCATGCCCTAAAGCCTCAATTGTCTCTAGACCCAACCTCTAGCAGGTTGTGGAGCTCAAAGCAGGTGGCTTGGTTTTTAGAAAAGGGACTGAAAAAGTGAAAAAGTCTAAAGGGTTTCAGAGAAGTAAAAATAGACTGGTTATAGATGTGTAGAAGAAGTCTCATGAAAGATGTGATTCTAGGTTATGAATGATCGTGAAGTGTTGGAGGTAGTGGAAGATAACACTTAAATGGGAACAGAAAGCTAGGGGGAGGTGGAGAGTAGGCCTTATGGAAGATGAGAAATAATATTGGTGAACCCTGGAAGAAAATATACTCTGAGGATATTGGTGAAGCATTTGAAATGAGGGAAAGAAGAAAAGGAATGTTCAGTCAGTACTTACTGGTCTTGTACCTACATTAATGCTGTCCTTAGTGTGCCCAGGGTGAATATCACATGATGCATAGATTATTTCTCATGTGACTCACATATGATCATACATTTATGACCCATCTATGACTACTGGCTCACCTGTCCAGTATCTAAGTGGCAAATGCGAGCTTAACCCTTTGTGAAATTACACCTGTGGTGTGAAATGCAACAAAAATACTGAGTGGTATGAATTGCTACTTTGAATTTGACAAAAAATGTCTTTTATTTAGCCAAGTTAAACAAGAAGTGCTACATTTCACTTGCAAAGAACTTCTAACTGTGAGTTTTATGAAGCCAGTGGAAAAGTCAAGTTTGCCTGCAAAACACTTATTTATATTGGTGATTTGGATTGCTAAGCTGTTGTAAAGTGGCTTTTGTTTGTTTATTAATAAGTACAGGAAAAACTTAGATTATCTAAGTAGGTTTTTTCCCTGTCAGACCAACACTGACTGTTAATTCACATTCTCACATAGTTCTCATTCAGTTTGAAATGACTCAAGCTGATTACTTTAGTATCTGCCTCCATATCTTTAAAGAACATCTGTATATTGTACTTCATTTTAAGACATTATTTATTGAATTTTCATTAGTAAAGGTAAGGATTTAGTTCTATTTCACCTACTACACATACACGTTTCCATTCCTCCATGCTCCCAAAATATTATGGTATAAATTTGGGTATTTTCTCTCAATTTTTCCTGTATTTGATACATTGTTCCCAGAATATTAATGTAAACATTCCCTCTCCCACTGGACAATAAGGGGAAAAAAATCTCAGAACATTTACAAATGCAGTTGCCCTTTATATAACTCTGGTTATGTGATATTCACCTAACCTCAAACTTTACTCTGGATATATATGTTTTACGTGTTTTGATCTACTGTATTGTTTGGAGTATCATTAAAAGGCAAGGTGAGTTGGTTTCAAGACAGCTCTGACAATGCTAAGAAATCTAGCACAATTCTTCTAGCATAGAGAAACAAGTATGCTGTATGTTGTATGTTGCTAACAACTTAAGAGGAAAAAAATAGTTTAGATCTTAAACATCCTGGCATAAATAACACCCATAGTATACACAAATCAGTAATAACATATAATTTTTGAAATGAGATTTTATTTAATGAATGTCAACAAGAATTTAATCCCTATATTTCATTGAAAAATGTTTCATCCATTTGAATAAATATTTTTTTCTTCTTAATTTGTGGCTTTAAAAAGATTTTGCAGGCATTAGAACAGCTGCCAATGTTATAAATTATGTACACTAAGTAGAATTGCACTGAGTACTTAAAAGGAAAAAAAAGAAATGTACACACACCTTTAAAGTATTAAATTGTTCAAAAAAGGCATTCTTCTTGTTATCCCTAAATGCATGTAAAACATTATAAAATGCTGCCTAAAGTTATTGTCTGTTTGATTTCTTTGGAGGGAAACTTGTGAGTGGTTAAAACAAAACATTTTCTGTTTTGTTTGCAAGATGTTTCTCTTTCATGGCTGCTCTTATTAAATAGCTAGTTTTTGTGTGCAGTGTGTATCTGGGAATTAGTGATACTTGAGAGATTAGAGCCTGTTCAAAGACATAAAAGGAAAAAACTTTCAGGAATTGATGTTAAAATAGCCTGAAAATTCCTGATACTGATGTTTTTCAAGAATTACTTTCAGCATTTTAGAATTTTGAGTCAGTATATCTACACAGAAAAATAATCACTAAGTTTGGTTCCCCATGGCTTTATCCTACATCTACTTGGTTCAAGGGAACAAAATACTTCTTTGTTGATACAAATGGATTAATATGAGTTAACTAGATCAACAGTTCTGCTTAAGACAATCCCAGTATGGGAAGAGCTAGATTTCACTTTTTTTCGAAGTTTTTCTATTTAGTAATGACTTTTTTGTGCATGGATGGAATTCAGTTAGAACTACAGAGAAGGTTTGATGTACAATATTTGGAGCATAGTGGGGACCAAAGCAGACAAGCAATTATTCCCTCACTTATCAAGGAGGTAAATGATCTTTGCACCTCCTCTATGTGGATCACAATTGAGAGCCAAGAGGTGAAAAAATAAGGCTTGTGCATTGCCAACATATATGTTCTATACATACTAAAGCTTATGAACTGTATTTGTGGGAAAGCTTCTTAGATTCTTTTATAGCAATTGTTTAAGTTTCTATTATTAGATTATTAAAAATCCAATAGGTTATTTTCTGATTACTCCACTTCTACTATTTCAAAAATATTTTAAAAGAAGGGGAAGGGCATATAGCTATATGCAGGTCAGCTGAAAGGACACTGACAGTCTGCAGGTGAGGGAGGATACAGGCTGATAAACCTCTGTGATCCCTGTGGGTAGCACTGCACAATTCAGAATAATGATGGTGCTGATAACAATAAAAATGGTGATGATGATAAAATAATAATGGTGATGATAAAATAATAATGGCAATGATGAAAATGATAGTCATTGTAATGGCTTTAATTTCCTGAGTAGTTTCTATGAGTCAGGATTTGCTTTATGTGAACTTTCATACCTGATCTTTATGGTAAACCTATGGAATGCGTATTACTGTTGCCCCCATTTTATAAATGATGTAACAGAGGCACAGAGAAGTTAAGTCATTTCCATGAGGTCACACAGTTAAATGAGGGAGAAGCAGAATATGCACTCCTACAGATATGTTATGCTCTACTGAATAACTTGCATTTGATGACTCCGAGTCATCAAGAAAATGTTAAATTGTGTTCAGCATTTTTGGTTAAGAAGATAGAGAGAACTGTAGCTTGATTAGAGGGATAAGTGTCAGTTTTCTAGAAGAAAAGTTATTCTCTTTTATATAAATGCAAATGTATGTGAGAGACAACTAAACAAGGCTCAGCAACAAACTTCTTGAGGATAGAGAGGAAATGGGAAATGTGCATTCATTACAGGCTTTAGTCAAATCAGAGGGGTCTGATGAATGACATTTGGGAAGCCTGAGACAGGGTAGATATTACTACAAACCATTAGGGGCTGATACTGAGGATTTATTTGAGGATAGTGAAGTCTTTCAAAACTGTCCAAGGCTGGGCCTCCCTGGTGGCGCAGTGGTTGAGAGTCCGCCTGCCGATGCAGGGGATACGGGTTCGTGCCCCGGTCTGGGAGGATCCCATATGCCGCAGAGCGGCTGGGCCCGTGAGCCATGGCCGCTGAGCCTGCGCGTCCGGAGCCTGCGCGTCCGGAGCCTGTGCTCCGCAACAGGAGAGGCCACAACAGTGAGAGGCCCGCATACCGAAAAAAAAAAAAAAAACTGTCCAAGGCAAAGTTTGTTTGTAAAGGGAAAAACAATCTTGTAAGCATAGATGAATTAGAGTAAAAATCAAATGTACTTGAACAGTCAAAGTACCCTACCATTGGGTACAGACAATGACACCATTTTTTTCTCCTATGAGTGAGTACTGTCTTAGGTAATTAAAGAAAAAATTAGTCAATGTGCCTTATCAGGTGTCGGTCTCCATAGTGTGTGTGGGTTTGCTTATGATGAGAAAAACCACATAAACAAGTCATACTATCTCAACCTCAAAAGTAGAGCTGATCTTCGACATAATTGATTTTTATCAGTTTAAAAAAATAATCAGTGATTTATTAGATGAAACTTGGTGCTAGTGAATCAAGATGCACATGACTGTTAACTCAGATGACAAATGTGTTAAATTGAACAGATCATAAAAAATTAGAAAGGTAGCCAACAAAAGCTAAAATTAAGTCAATGGGAAGTGGCTACTTGCAAATATATTAATGACCAAAAATTAACAATGTGTATATGATTGGAAAAAGCCTGGCTTGGAAGAAATGTGGCTGGAGATTACCTGACAGAGGACTGTAAAGAGAAATAAGAATCCCAAACCTAAACCTTAAATACATACATGAATTTATAACAGCCATTATTAAAAGTTAATTTAGTTCTATTTTTGATGGTTTCATTGATGAAGTTAAACCAGAATTGAAAAAAGTCCCCAGTCAAATATTCAAATAAATATCAAAATAGTAGCTGAATTAGAACCCACAAAAGAACTGTGTTAAAGAACTGTGTTAAAATTCCCAAGTAGTCACACTTCCTCAAACATTTTTTAAAAGTTTACTGTGCATCTTTTTCATGACCATAATTTAAATGATGATTCTTAAAAATGAGTTAGTGTTCCAGAATGGAATATAGAAAACTTAAATTCAGCTATTCAAGGTAATTGCATGTTCTATTTTTTTTTTTTTACATTTTGTAGGATTAATTCACAACCTTTCTTTCATATTTTACACCTTTTCCTCACTGCTTTGCAATGTACTTTCACTTTATATGCTATGTTGTTGTAGAGACTATTGGTTTTTTAATGGTCTCAGGTTGAATTGTGGTGATTTATGTTCATAAATAGGCCAAAGTCATAAAGGCATGATTTAATACATTTTCTAAATAACATATGACATTATATAGTTATATCTTAAGTAAATTAATGCATAAACAATGTGATTCTTATGTGCTATAGAGTCTTTTGTGTAAAACAATACAATAAAGATTTATTAAAATCTAAATTTAGTTTGGTTCTAAATGTCTTAAACCTGGAATTTATTTTGTGATAAATGGACTTGAGATATTATTTTTGAGAGAAATTTAGACATACTTAATAATATCCCAAATAGTATCCAGAGTTTGAAAACAGGTACTTGAAGTTTGGGAGTTGTTGAAGTCATAAAACAAAATATTTACACACACACTGGTACACAGATCCCACTGTCTCATGCTACTTATTTTATGACAGATGATTTATTTGTACTGGGCATGTTTGTCATGTGCAGTGATATCTATCTAGCAATAAAAGCTAGATAGAATAGGGAATAATTAGGGGAACAGTTTCTTTTTCTTTTGGAGGAATTTTTAGGAGGAAGTATGTTGATGGTGCATCAAAAGGTTCCTATTATTTTTGGTAAAGTTAGATCTGAAAGCAACATACATATGTTGGATTTAGAACATATACATTGCACATTTGGATTTAGAAATAATATGGATTATATCCTTATCATAGACAATAATATATTTAGAGTTGTCCTCAGTTTCATTCAATCCATGCTTCTCCTTTTTGTCCATGTTCCCTATTTATAATAATATAATTCTTCCTCTGATCTTCCAGATTCTGCTATACTTCTGCAACCTATCTTGTGAAATACTAATTTAAAATGTGACTCTGAAAACAGTGACTCATTTTTTTCTTTTGGGAACCACCTTCCCTTCTTTTAGTTCATGCAGTTTAGTTGAGCTGATTCGAATCTAACCTAGGGAGTCAGGAGTGGCTCATATGGATTTTTTTATTCCTAGTTGCAGTTCAGAGACTGGTACATGAAGAAAGTAGGTGTACAAGATTCAATTCCAGGAAGAACTTTGGCATGAACTAGAATGAAGAAGCTCTTTTCATTTATTTGTTTGTTTTTGTGGGATTGCTTTCTGTTAGGATAATGCAAGGCTGGAAGTGTCAGTACTCACAGTATAGAGAGGTCATGCTTAAATTATAGCTGGCTCAAAGCGAAGCTGAGCCAAGAGAGGCAAATGATGAACTATTGATCATATCATTTGAGCCCCGGGGTCCAACCATGCCTGAGGCTAACATTTACTCTGAAATTTTCAGTCATAGAAAATTGCAAATTAATGATGCCTCCCTCACTTTTTTTCTTTGCTTTAGTGAATTGAGTTGGCTTTCTTTCCATTGCAAGCAAAAACATCCTGATACAGAAATGACTTGTGGGAATATGCACATTCTACTAATTAATTCTTTACTTATCTGTCATATGTATATAAAATACAGTATAATTTTCCTCCAGCTCGTTACCTCTCTTACCACAAACTCCCTAGCACCATGAATACTGATTACATATTCAATAACCATAAATTATACTCGGAGTACAAACAATTATGTTCTTCAGATTGGATATTAACAATCATGTCCTCTTAAACCAGTGTAGTTAACTTATTATCCTGTTTACCTGTAACCTCTTTATCATTGAAGCTGACACTGTTCTTTTGTGCTCACTTTATGTTTCTCCTCTTAATTCATGTTGTAACTGTGGCTTGAATATTTTATTCTGTATTCTCTCTCTCTTTCTACAACTGGGTTTCTGTTTTTGATGTGTTTTTTGACTTATAGCTCCCTTTCCTTTCTCATATCTACTATGTCCCTCACTACTAACCCTTAACTCACCCCTTTGTCACAGCTGCTCCTTTGCTGATCCTCTTTCTCCTTTTTCTTTTTCCCTCCACCAACCTTAAAGCATCTTCAGGACATACATGTATGAAAGGAGTTTTGTGGACTAGATATCTTTGAATTTTCTGGTATCGTGTCTTAGCACACAGTAGGCATTCAATAAATGTTATTGAATTAATATAAACTTACCTTATTAATATAGCATTGTAGAGTTCTAAGAAAATTAATGCTGTTTCAAAGCTGCCTGATTTATGTGCAGAAAGCAGATTAGACAAGGAGAGAAGTGAGTTAATAATCTTACCTTCAACATATAGTTAATTTTGATACCTGTTAGTTACTCACTGCTGTTGGAAGGTAGTAGCAGACATGTCTCTCTTTTTAGTGAGGTTAGGTCTCCCAACAAATGCACTAAGAGCTAAACAGTGAGACTCCAAATGGTGGTAAGCAATTGTTTATCTTTCAGTACAAGTTCCTGTATTATTTCATTCATTTTTTAAAGTTTATGAGACTCTGGGAGATTATTAAGAAGAAAAGGCCGCCATACCTTTACATTGTAATAGTGCTGCAGTCTGTATTTCAGATACTCTCCTGCGCTCATTGACTGGGTTCTGTCCTATGTAGACCTCTAATGGCCCAGCTTCTCATTTCCCTCAGTCACTATTCATTCGCCTGCACTTGAATCTTGACTCAGGTTAGAATTTTCATCAGTCACCTTTATATAGTCCTAATACCCTAGTTTACCTTGTACCTTAAACCTATAGCCAGATCTGCTATGTCTGGATCAACCCCTGGCCAATTTATCATTTTTTATGCTCACAGGCTATCAAATAGACGTGTTGATTTGACTTGCTGTGATCTCTAATTTACTTTTTAACTCTTTGTGAATACCAAGACTTTTTATTCGTGTATCAGTTTCCTAGTAACAGTTTTTATCAGTTTCTACTGCTTCAATCCTTTAATCTCATTTCACAAGCCTCAGTCCTGTCAGATAGTCTTACCCACTGTTTCACAAAAAGGATAAAGGTCACCACTTTAGTCACAACTTGGCCCATCTACTCACAAGTACCCTTTATTGATATTCATCTTTCTTCCTTGCTTTTCTGTTTGAGGAAGATGCGCCCTGTCTTCTTTTTAGGGCTAACGACAATCCACTTGCTCCTCCAAGACCCTGCTCACTCTTGATCTATAGCATCTTCAGTCTTTCCACCTCCAAACTTTTCTTCCCTATAACCACAAATGTACAAAAGTCTCACCTCCCTTTCACCATTGCCAAAATTTTGGATTAGAATTAACAACCATTGTCTCTTCATAATTATGTACTCTAAGCCCCTGTTTAGCTTTGCTATCTTGAGTCCACTGAAACCCTTTCCTTAATTCACTGACAGGGATCCTGTGCTCCCTCCAACTAATTTGCTCACTGTGCTAAGATAGTTCCCATGGTTAGAATTCCTTTTCATTATCTAAAATTTTTATGACTGGGAAAAAATGCTCTTAGAAGTTACCACAAAACTTTTGCTAAAATTTCCAAGTATCTGTGATAAACAGAAATATTAACCCACTCCTTCTTGCTTTGAAAGATTTCCTGCCTTTGAAGGGGGAAAGGTGATATTCATTAACTTCTAGATGAGATATAACCAACATATTGGTCTGTGCTATTGAATATCTAAAGTGTGTCAGAACTGAGCTAGGCTTAGGCATTGCCTTAATGAAAAAACAGTCTCTGCTCAAAAGGATCTCACAGCTAGCCTATGCATTAGGGCACTAAGCCTAGCTTCAGCTCATATCTGAAAACTTTAACTAGTTTGAATATTTTTTTTAATTAAATACTCCTACTCATGGAAGCTAAATAGATGTTTTATTAGTATTCTTAAAATCATGGCAAGCTTAACCAAAATCAGTGACCCTTTTGGCTCAGCATGTGTAATTTATTTTCCATGATGTATTGCCCCTTATCCAATTCTAGAATATGGAAAAATCCATGTTAGTGAGTTTATAATTATGACTTACTAACTTAATCAAAATCATATCCAGGGCCTCCCTGGTGGCGCAAGTGGTTGAGAGTCCGCCTGCCGATGCAGGGGATACGGGTTCGTGCCCCGGTCTGGGAGGATCCCATATGCCGCGGAGCGGCTGGGCCCGTGAGCCATGGCCGCTGAGCCTGCGCGTCCGGAGCCTGCGCGTCCGGAGCCTGTGCTCCGCAACGGGGGAGGCCACAACAGTGAGAGGCCCGCATACCGCAAAAAAAAAAAAAAAAAAAAAAAAAAAAAAAAAAAAAAAATCATATCCATTCCTATTTGAAGGTTTTCAATAAAAGAATCATGTATGCTGTAAAGAAAATATGTTAGATACATATTTACTCTATTGCCTGATGAAAATGCAAACAAATATAGGATCCTTCAAATGAAGTATGTTTACCCAAATACACAGTTATACTATTTCTATATCTTTAATAGATTATTGTTGGTTTCAGGTGTTATGGTAGGTTAAGTTTGTAATATTACATCAGGGCATCATATTCATGGAGAAACAAGAACACTCACTCTGTGTGTACCAGGCACTGGACATTTGTTGTAAATGCCAGGGCTTGTATACCTCAGTTTAAAATGTGTATGCACTGTTATTTATGAGTTCTCCATATATTGTATAGTTTACAACCATCACTAAAATAACTACAGTGAATGGTGAGACAAATTTAATTTTTTTCCCTTGTAATTCAGCTACACTTCTTTGTGAAGAATTATTATTAATTTATCTGATAGCTTCAAATGATTTAAAATGCTGTTTTTGGTAAAATCATATTTTATACACAACAAACTAGCTGTCCTAAATTTTCTTGCATTCTTTTCATGGGGGTGTGAAAATACGTCTTTTATATATTATATATTTAAATATATATGTGTATATAATTTGCTTTCTCTTATATTACCCTTTAAAAATTGTCGAGGTTAGTTTTAAATGAACTGTCTTCCCATAGAAGAGCTTAAAAACCTTAGTTATCTTATAATACTCTATTGAAACACTTTCCATAATAACTCAGAAATAAACAAAGCTTGAAGAGTTACATTATGGATCCTAAAGAATCTGAAATATGGGTTCTTCTTATTTCATACTATTTTGAGAGTGATATGCGCCAACGTACAAGTCACAGAGCTTCTTCATGGTTAGGACTCTTTATGCCCTACCTAGTGAGAATATTTGTGGGGATAATGAAGTCATATCTGCCACAGAAATCTTCCACTGATGTTCATTTTAAGATTGTGAAGAGCTGTCATTGTGGTTAGGGTTGGATTTGGAACACATGCAAACTTTCTGGCCTTTATCAAGTGTAAGGTTTCAATACTTAAGCCTTCCTTATGAGTCTGTGGTCCTTTGGGGTATAAATTTGACTTCAAAGATAGCTTGGCACAGGAGTGAGGCAAAGTCTTTATGCAGGTGTCTCTGCCTCACTAGAAATCTGATTGCCTGCCTTGTATCCTACATAAATGCTTTAAAAATTTTTTTAACTGACAGTCACTTTCCCTTGAACTCCGTTGGACAACAAGTCCTCTGACCTAAACCCTGATGTCATTTCTTGTATGTTTAGGGATCTAAGGAGGCATTTCTAGTATGTCTGAAAAATTCCTGGAGTTTAACATCTTTGAAATTATTATTTCTCCTGACAGGAACATAATGTGAATATGTGATTACAAAGGCTGGTCCAGTCTTTGAAATACCTAAATATATATGGAGGGGAGATAAGAAAATTATTTTCAAGGAAGATTCGGTATTCTTCCTTGTGCACTTAACCAATTCATAAAAATAGCTAACACTCACCATTCTGTTCACAGAACATGCCATCCTCTGCCCAGGACTTGCTGAATATGGAGGGCTAACAGGCTGCTAACCTGCCCTACTTGCCTGGTATGTTTGTACAGTTCTACTACCAGTTGGCTTATATGCTTACCATAGTGTATTCCCAAACCAATTGTGTCAATTATTATTATAATTATGTAATTTACTTGATAATCTATGAATTAATGCAGTGTGAGTGTGAAAAAAGTTGTTTCCATGATAACTAATTAGAATGCTCTGGAAAGGGTTGATAAAGGTGAATTGCTAAAAATACTGTGTCTGCTGTCAAATTAGGTGTGAGCAAGCCAAATATAAACAATTGGAGTAAAAGTTATTAAAATGTAGAGTTTTTTGATAGCATTTAAAAATTCTTCCTTGAAAGACACTAAGAAGTTATATATTATGATTTATATGTATGGCTAGTGAAAGAAGGAAGATGGGGAATTACAGTCAGATCCATACTTTCTTAAGAAAAGACCTTGTCCTACATCAAAAGTATTAGATAATTATTGTGTTTTATTTGTCACATAAAGTGAAATATTTAAGATATTATGTGCATTTTCCTTGATTTCCTACTTTTTCAATTACCTGACCAATCACTGTTCTAGGTAACTAACATAAGACCCTATCTACTGTAAGTGCTTTGGTCCAAGTAACTGTGTTTTACTGCTTACTTAACATTGGAATCCCCAGATCCCCACAGTAGGAAGCAGATTCTTTGCTTGATCAAGTTGAATTTCCTTAACATAATGGAGCCTCCTTCTGAATGGAACTTCTACTACCTTCCCAGCATCTTCCCCCACCTTTTCCCCATATATCTGAAGCTACAGCCACATCTGACTGCTGACTATTTACTAATCATGTCGTAGACTTTTTGCCTCTGATCACACTGTTTGGGATTCCATCAGGCTGTCACCCACCTGATCCATCTGCTTTGTCCACTAGCAAAGTCCTTTTCAAATATTCCAGCTCATATAGTCACCTCCTCTGTGTAATCATCCCTGCTGGGAACTCCCTTAGTTTTAGTCCTGTAAAAGTAAGTACTTGTTTTAGCACTTATCACTCACACTGCAAGATGATTTTTTTATGCAGCATTTGTCTCAGCCAGAGTCTAAGCTCCTTAAAGGGGAAAGAAACCATGTATTGATTGTTTCTGTATCCCCAAATCCAAGCAAATACTAGGTATTTGGTAATGTGTGTAGAATGAAGTAACAAAGAGATCGAATTTGTATCAAATTGAACTAACAACTAGAATCTTCAGAGAATAAGGCCTCCCTCAGAAGCTAGTGAACTCCTTGGTCTTTCTACCTTAAATTACCTTTTCTCTTTTTTCCTTTTACCATAGAATTTATCGTCTCAACTTCTATACCTCTCATTAATCTTAAACATGCTGTATTTCAATTTCAGCCCTTACAAATTTATGGGAGATTTTTAAGAAAATTGTAAACAACTACTGACAGGGAATTTCAGAAGGAATTAAACTATCAGATGGTCGGTTTGACTGGATTAAATTTAAGGTTCCCTCTTGCCCTGATATTCTGTGAGTTATCTTTCAGCAGGTATTAGTCCCCTCACAAATTATGGTTCCCTTCACATTCTGCCATATGGGCTGTCATCTATTCTACTCGGTAACCATGACTCTCTTATGGAGCCTCTCTTTCATCATCTCATTAGTGATAAACAAGAGCAAGTGAGTTAAGTGCCCACTTACCCTTCTACCTACCTCTTAAATCCACAGCCAATGGGATGGACTCTGCAGAATGGGAAGTTGGTTGGGCAGATGGCAGGGCTTGCTTATATATTTGCACATAGCACTCTCTACTGTCTGAGATTAGCAAAATGATAAAACTGTGTGTGTGTGTGCGTGCGTGTGCGCGTGTGCGTGTGTTTCCTCCTCTGCAGCCATAATCTACTTGAAACAGAAAGGGCAGTGTACTTCTCTATGTATAAAGGAAGTAGCAGGGAGAAAGTAGAGACAGATTCAAGTACTGGGTCACATCCTACTGTCAAATGTATTCAGATGGACTGGGGTGAAGATGATCCAATGCATCTAACCCAGTTATGCCTGAGCACAAAAGTTGGCAACAACAGATTTGACATAGGGTGAGCAGTTCTCTAGGACTAGGTGGGGATGGGGACAGAAGAATATTAAGAACTCAAGGTGAATGTCAATTTCTGTCACAAGTACTGTCACAAACTCAGAGATTTCCTTACTAGCAAAGAGTAGCAGCTTTTTTTTTTTATTGGTGTCCCCAGTAAGACTACTGAGATCATGGAAATTACCTAGGTCCCAGTATTTATAACAACCAATACTCAATGTCATGATACCCTATAGAGAATTCTGCTAGTTCTGGTCAGTGGATGATCATTTCATTTCTTTGCTGATTATTTCCTAAGGACATGCCATGTAATTATATTATACCGCACGTGGTTAAAAACTCCGAAATCTTGTTTTTTATGTGATTATATGTGGCTAATAAGTTTATTTCTCTAAAGCTATTTCATTGGGAGAGACTTGGTTTAAGATTTTAGCACAAAAAGTGGTAGTTTACCCATATGCCTTTCTATTATATTTACGAAAAAAAGTTACTAAATTAGTTTATTCAGGGCTCTGAAATTTTACCCTTTGTGGGGCTAGAAAATATACATTTTGAAGTAGCTTCCTGGAAATCTGTATAATGCTGTCATCACAAATTGTGTGTGAGTGTGTGAGTGTGTGTGTGTGTGTGAGAGGGGTATAAAAAGAAACAAAATGTAGTAGATCAACCATCTATAAAGTGAAACAGGAACACTTTCAAAACTTAATAAAAAAGCCAATTGAGGGTATGTGAGCTAGAAGCACAATCATATCTTTTAACCCCACAAAATTGCATTTCATTTCAAGTTCTTGTCTAACAAAACTACATATATCAGACACTTAAAACGAAAACTGATGTTAGCACCAGCTGTCGGATGAAGGCATGTAACCATCCTTCTTAAGTTTAGCTGTTAGCAATGTCTGTAACCTGCAGTTAGCTGTGAGTGATTCGATGTCCTTGAATTAGAGAGTGAAACACTCTGGTAGATAAAATTAATTGATGAAATTTAGGTATATGATTTAATGCACCAAAAAATGAGTCACATGGAAGACAGAAATTAATACATATTCATAATGAAATTACCCCTTGGCTTATTGATGGCAGGGAGCAAAATAATTCCGGGATTGAGAGGAATTCAAGTTAGAGATGAGGGAATTTGCCAGTTACAAAATTACCTTGTGGCATGGAAGGGCCAGTGTCTTGCCCTAGGCAATGCTGTCACTCTCAAGTATTCCAAGGCCCTAAACAATTCACTCAATTCTCTTCCAAAATTGTATGCATAGATGATAATCCAGGGGAACTGGGGAGCTCCAGATGCCCTATTATTAATATATAGCATACAATATTTCATTCATAAAGTAATGACTTTGGTTCCTTGGACACTCAGCAAGAAACTAAAACAAATGTGACTACACTTTATAATTAGTGACAAATCTCTCCTTCCTCCCTTTTGGTATTCACTGTGATATCATTAATCAGTGCTGAACTCTTGATAATAAATCTTAATGTTCCCAAGAATGCAAAAATGCATTATTCCTCTGTTGTCCAGTATTCTGTATGCAACACTCTTCGTTAAAAACAACTAGAAGGTTTTAGGAAAAACATTTAGTGTAAATTCAGATATTCAACTCTTTCACTTTTTTTTTTTTTTCAACTATTTCACTTTTGACACCATGATTACCTTGGGATCTCATTAAGAACTATGAAGATTACTTTGTCATTTGTCTATTGTCCCTGGAAGGAAAATAAAATTACTTCTTATCAATTTTGAACCTGTAGTCTAGGAATGTTTGCTTTTTCAATCTATGTATTATGAATATACATATTTGCCTGTTATAGTGTCTATTGCAGTTGATGGACATAAAAAGGGAGAAAAAAATTCTGTCCATTTGATCCACTTCCTAATGGGAACATTATCCATCTGTTCTTAATAAACTGTAATCAGCCCTACTTATTTTTGATTTTTTTTTCTAAAAGAAACTGACAAAGACAAAATAAAAGAGACATTTAGGATTTGAGAAAAATAGCTTCCTCATCATGAATCTCTACTAGATCAAATTTGTACCATGTCACAGATCACATCATGAAAGCAATATCAACAGATTAAAATAATACTTGCACAATCTGCAATCAAAACAGGAACAGTTGGCATTTAATGTCTGACACTCATGTTTTCCAAGTGTATTTTTAAAATCTAAGTAATAATAATATCTACTTGCTAAAAATAGTTAAATGGGTTTATAGAATAAAGTTTAGAATGAATTTTCTCCTGTACCACATGCCAGATCTTGTTTTTAGAGAAACTACGTTCAATTCTTTCAGCTTTTTTATTCCTAATAGTCACCCCATATTTCTAAATTAAATGGGTTTGTACATGTATGTTCTTTTTCTTTTAATATTGTCCCCACAAGGTTATATCATAATATTTGATTAAATTAATATTCAGTCTTTGTATTAATGATTATATAAATACTGTTAACTGATACGTCAAGTAGCTCACCTTTCTATTAAAGTAGGTTTTTTTTTGGTTTTCCTAGAATTGAAAATTGCCTCACTTTGAAAACTTTCTCTCTAAATATCACTAATTCCTTACAAACTCTTCGATGGAACTGTGAAACACCTCTGGGTACTCTTTTTCTACATGGTAAAACATACCAGATAATCTTATCAGGTTCTTTTTCTTTCTTTTTTTAACCAGGAGATATCTTACTTGGAGCCCTCCCAGGCTTACTGTATGCACAAGGTGACTTGTGCTACATACCTCCAGGTGTGCATTTACACAAACTATGATGCAAATGGTAGCCCCTACCTCCACTCCAACCAGGTTGGACAATTCATTAACCCTCAACCCCCTTGTATACCTTATTACTTGTTCCAAATTTCACTAGTTGTTCTTCAGGCCTGATGCACAACTTGTCCAGGGTCTTCTCTTTACCATTATTGTGAATAGTCCCTTTATCTCTGTTGGTTTCCTGTTTCCTGAATTTTAGGCTTTCCCCCTTCTTGGTTATCTGCCTCATTTTAGGGGACATTTTAGGAAAGCATGTAAAGAATGTAATGCTTCCATGTTTAACAATATCTTTATTCTACTCTCAGACTTGCTTGATAGTTTGGTTGGTTATAAAATTATAATCTGAAATGTTTTCCTCACATTTTTATGGCATTTCTCCCTGTTGTTGCTGAGAATTGCTATGTCATATTGTATCCTGATCCTTTTTGTATATTCTTTTAATTTTTTCTGTAGAAGCTTTTTATACCCAGTGTTTTAGAACTTTTTGGTAATGTGCCTTAGTGTGGGTCTTTTTCAATTCATTGTGTTTGGTATTCAGTAGTCCCTTTCAATGTGGTAACTAACCTTCAGTTGTGGGAAATATTATTTCTTTAATAGTATTTCCTATTTTTCTTTAAACTTAGAACACTTGCTAAGTAAATATTTGACTTCTTTCTCTGATTTTCTAGTTTTCTTATCTTTTCTTCCTATTTTCCCACTCTCTTTTCTTGATTTTTAAAAAAATTTCTCTTTCTACAAGGTAGACTCTTTCCAAACTTTCTGTTAAAACTTATATTTCAGCTATTCTAACATTTTCATGTTCTCTTCCTACTCTGTATACCCCATTAAAAAAACTGCACCCTTCTTTTGTTTTGAAGATGAAATAACTTCTTTTATATCTCAGATAATGTTTTTCTCTATTTTGCCAAGTTCCTTTAATCTGCTGCCTCTTTTTCATGTTGAAGGCTTTTTTCAAGTCTCTTTTGGTTCTTGGCAACCATTCAAGTTTAGGACTGAGGACTAAAAAACTGATGGGGAAATTTATGGTGTGTGTGGAGTAGGTTTTATTTGTACAGAGTGGGTCTAACAGAGAGAGATTCAGAAGATTCATTCTGGGGCCCCTGAATGTCTTGTTGGCCTTTTCTCTGATCCTTTTCTCCAGAGATTAATTCACTCTATTGCTAGAGTATCTGACTGCTAGCATAATGAGAGTTTAGGTGGGAGAGAGGGCTGGAAACTCATTGTTCAATGCATAGAATTTAACTTTATTCTCCTCAACCCTGCCTCCCCTGTGTTTTTATCCTATGTAGTCAATTTCTTTAAAGACTAAAGCTCTCCATATTTTTCCAAAGGGACTAGTTGCTTGGTTGTCTGGAGTAGGGTGCCTGGGCCTGAGGAGAAGGTTTGTGAGGGGAGGGTTGTTCTGATATGTACTTCTGCTTTTAGCCTACCACTCACCAAATTCTCCACTTGCAGAGGCTTTCCTGAGGCTATCCAGAATTCTTCAGCAAAAGCTAGCTTTATCTCACTCGTGGGATAGCTAGCTTTGTGCCCCGCTGCATATGCTGACATTTTAGTTTTCTCCACACATTTAAATATGTTATAACTCATTCACTTCCTTTCCATATCCTAACATTTGTTGACATATATTGCCCACTTTTGTTGCCTCATTTTATTTTCTTTGTGGTTTAAAACTCTTTGTTATCTTGTTACCATCATTTTTGTAAGAAGGTAAACATAAATATATGTAAAATCTGTCATTTTGAACAGGAAATTCTCTAATAGAATGTAATATATCAAAGAAATTACCCTATTGAAAATATCTATTTGTTTATATAAAGAGTATTTTAACTGCCCTAAAAATCCTCTGTGCTCCTTCTGTTCATCCCTTCCCATCCAAACTCCCGGCAACCATTGATCTTTTTACTGTCTCCTTTTCTATATCATACAATTGGAATCATATAGATTAGTTTTTTTAGTTTTTTTTCACTTAGTAATATGCATTTGAGGTTCCTCCATGTCGTTCCATGGCTTGATAGCTCATTTCTTTTTAGCACTGAATAATTTTCCGTTGTCTGGATGTATGCAGTTTATCTATTCAATCACCTAATGAAGGACGTCTTAGCTGCTTCTAAGTTTTGGTAATTGTGAACAAAGCTGCTCTAAACATCCGTGTACACATTTTGTGTGGACACAAGTTTCCGACTTCTTTGGTGAAATATTAAGGAGTGTGACTGATGGATTATATGGTAAGTGTATGATTAGTTTTGTAAGAAACTGCCAAACTGTCTTCCAAAGTGGTTTTACCATTTTGCATTCTCACCAGCAATGTATGATAGTTTCTGTTTCTCCATATCCCCACTAACATTTGGTGTTGTAAATGTTCTAATAGGGCACCATGAACCATTGTGTGGGGAGGGATGCCAGGGAGAACAAGAATGACAGATGTTGACTTTCATGACAACCTAGCTGAGTGATAGATGCATAGTCAAAATTAATTTGATTTAAAGAATGTGAAGAAATTAGATAATCTTTATGCATCTGATATTGTGAACTGTGTTAGTGTCCTGTTGCTGCTGTAAAAAACTACGAGAAACTTGGTGCTTAAAACAACACAAACCTATTATCTTATAGTTATGAGGTCAGAAATCCTAAAATCAAGGTGTCAGCAGGGTTGCACTCCTTCTGGAGGCTATAGGGGAGAATCTGTTTCCTTGTCTTTTTAGCTTATAGAGGTGGCCTGCATTCCTCACTTCTTAGTCTGTTTCTTCATCTTCAAAGCCAGAAGGGTAGTATCTTGAAATTTCTTTCCATCTTAGTGCCCCACTCCTTTCTCTATCTCTTTTCTCTGATCTTCTATTGTCATATCCCCTTTTCTGACTTCCTTGTCTCCCTCTTTCCCTGATAAGAACTCTTGTGATTACATTGGTTATATCTGGACAATCCAGAATAATCTCCCTAATTCAAGATCCTTAACTTGATCACATTTTGAAAATCGCTGTCGTAATGTGAGGTAACATAGTGCTAGTTTTCGGGAATTAGGATATGGATATCATTGGGGGAGGCAATATTCTGCTTACCACATGGACTGAAAATATTGCACACATATGTAATTTGGATCGAAAGAACATAATTAGAAGTCTAGGGGGAGAAGGTCAAAAACACACAAAAAGCAAGGGGTAATAGCTCATAGATGAAATGTATTATTATTTATGATTATAAAGTAGTCCCATGTTCATTGTGGTTAATCCAATCAATAGAGAAATGCTATGTATATAGTAGGAAAAAAAATTTAACTTAAACTTTCAAGGCCCATTGACAATCCTTGTCTTTTATTTCCAAATCCTTGTCTTTCAAAGACGAATGTCAATCTATGAACACAATAATCAAGTCTGATGCATACTTCAATCATATTGGTAGGCCACATATCTTTTTTTTTAACATCTTTATTGGAGTATAATTGCTTTACAAGCGTGTGTTAGTTTCTGCTGTATAACAAAGTGAATCAGTTATATATGTAAATATATCTCCACCTTCTTGCGTCTCCCTCCCGCCTTCCCTATCCCACCCCTCTAGGTGGTCACAAAGCACCGAGCTGATCTCCCTGTGCTATGCGGCTGCTTCCCACTAGCTGTCTATTTTACATTTGGTAGTGTATATATGTCCATGCCACTCTCTCACTTCGTCCCAGCTTACCTTTCCCCTCCCTGTGTCCTGAAGTCCATTCTCTATGTCTGCGTCTTTATTCCTGTCCTGCCCCTAGGTTCTTCAGAACCATTTTTTTAAAGATTCCATGTATATGTGTTAGCATACGGTATTTTTTTTTCTCCTTCTGACTTACTTCACTCTGTATGACAGACACTAGGTTCATTCACCACACTAGTAATAACTCAATTTCGATTCTTTTTGTGGCTGAGTAATGTTCCATTGTATATATGTGCCACATCTTCTTTATCCATTCATCTGTTGATGGACACTTAGGTTGCTTCCATGTCCTGGCTATTGTAAATAGAGCTGCAATAAACATTGTGGTACATGACTCTTTTTGAATTATGGTTTTCTTAGGTTATATGCCCAGTAGTGGGATTGCTGGGTCATATGGTAGTTCTATTTTTAAGGAAACTCCATACTGTTCTCCATAGTGGCTGTATCAATTTACATTCCCACCAACAGTGCAAGAGGGTTCCCTTTTCTCCACACTCTGTCCAGCATTTATTGTTTGTAGAATTTTTGATGACAGCCATTCTGACTGATGTGAGGTGATACCTCTTAGCAGTTTTGATTTGCATTTCTCTAATGATTAGTGATGTTGAGCATTCTTTCATGTGTTTGTTGGCAGTCTGTACATCTTCTTTGGAGAACTGTTTGTTTAGGTCTTCTGCCCATTTTTGGATTGGGTTGTTTGTTTTTTTGATATTGAGCTGCATGAGTTGCTTGTAGATTTGGAGATTAATCTTTTGTCGGTTGCTCCATTTGCAAATATTTTCTCCCATTGTGAAGGTTGTCTTTTCGTCTTGTTTATGGTTTCCTTTGCTGTGCAAAAGCTTTTAACTTTCATATGGTCCCATTTGTTTATTTTTGTTTTTATTTCCATTACTCTAGGAGGTGGGTCAAAAAGGATCTTGCTGTGATTTATGTCATAGAGTGTTCTACCTATGTTTTCCTCTAAGAGTTTTATAGTGTCTGGCCTTACATTTAGGTGTTTAATCCATTTGGAGTTTATTTTTGTATATGGTGTTAGGAAGTGTTCTAATTTCATTCTTTTACACGTAGCTGTCCAGTTTTCCTAGCACCACTTATTGAAGAGGCTGTCTTTTCTCCACTGTACAACCTGCCTCCTTTATCAAAAATAAGGTGACCATATGTGTGTGGGGATATCTGTGGGCTTTCTATCCTGTTCCATTGATCTACATTTCTGTTTTTGTGCCAGTACCATACTGTCTTGATTACTGTAGCTTTGTAGTACAGTCTGAAGTCCAGGAGCCTGATTCCTCCAGCTTCGTTTTTCTTTCTCAAGATTGCTTTGGCTATTTGGGGTCTTTTGTGTTTCCATATAAATTGTGAAATTTTTTGTTCTAGTTCTGTGAAAAATGCCAGTGGTAGTTTGATATGGATTGCATTGAATCTGTAGATTGCTTTGGTTAGTGGAGTCATTTTCACAATGTTGATTCTTCCAGTCCAAGAAGATGGTATATCTCTCCATCTGTTTGTATCATCTTTAATTTCTTTCATCAGTGTCTTATAGTTTTCTGCATAGAGGTCTTTTGTCTCTGTAGGTAGGCTTATGCTTAGGTATTTTATTCTTTTTGTTTCAATGGTAAATGGGAGTGTTTCCTCAATTTCTCTTTCAGATTTTTCATTATTAGTGTATAGGAATGCAAGAGATTCTGTGCGTTAATTTTGTATCCTGATACTTTTCCAAATTCATTGATTACCTGTAGTAGTGTTCTGGTGGCATCTTTAGGATTCTCTCTGTATAGTATCATGTCATCTGCAAACATTGACAGCTTTAGTACTTCTTTTCCAATTTGGATTCCTTTTATTTCATTTTCTTCTATGATTGCTGTCACTAAAACTTCCAAAACTATGTTGAATAATAGTGGTAAGAGTGGACAGCTTTGTCTTGTTCCTGATCTTAGAGGATATGGTTTCAGTTTTTCACCATTGAGAACGATGTTGGCTGTGGTTTTGTCATACATGGCCTTTATTATGTTGAGGTAAGTTCCCTCTCTGTCTACTTTCTGGAGAGTTTTTATCATAAATGGTTGTTGAATTTTGTCAAAAGCTTTTTCTGCATCTATTAAGATGATCATATGGATTTTCTCCTTCAATTTATTAATTTGGTTTATCACACTGATTGATTTGCGTACATTGAAGACTCCTTGCATCCTGGGATAAAGCCCACTTGATCATGGTATATGATCCTTTTCATGTGCTGTTGGAATCTGTTTGCTAGTATTTTGTTGAGGATTTTTGCATCTATTTTCATCAGTGATATTGGCCTGTAGTTTTCTTTTCTGGGACGTCTTCGTCTGGTTTTGATATCAGGGTGATGGTGGCCTCTAGAATGTGTTTGGGAGTGTTCCTCGCTCTGCTATATTTTGGAAGAGTTTGAGAAGGATAGGTGTTAGCTCTTCTCTAAATGTTTGATAGAATTTGCCTGTGAAGCCATCTGGTCCTGGGCTTTTGTTTGTTGGAAGATTTTTAATCACAGTCTTAATTTCAGTGCTTGTGATTGGTCTTCTTATACTTTCTATTTCTTCCTGGTTCAGTCTCAGAGGGTTTGGCTTTTCTAAGAATTTTTCCATTTCTTCCAGTTTGTCCATTTTATTGGCATATAGATGCTTGTAGTTATCTCTCATGATCCTTTGTATTTCTGCAGTGTCAGTTGTTACTTCTCCATTTTCATTTCTAATTCTCTTGATTTGAGTCTTCTACCTTTTTTTCTTGATGCGTCTGGCTAATGGTTTATTAATTTTGTTTATCTCCTCAAAGAACCAGCTTTTAGTTTTATTGATCTTTGCTATTCTTTCCTTCATTTCTTTTTCATTTTTTTTTATCTGATCTTTATGATTTCTTTCCTTCTGCTAACTTTGGAGTTTTTTTGTTCTTTGTCTAATTGCTTCAGGTTTAAGGTTAGGTCATTTATTTGAGGTGTTTCGTGTTTCTTGAGGTAGACTTGTATTGCTCTAAACTTCCCTCTTAGAACTGCTTTTGATGCATCCCATACGTTTTTAGGTCCTTTTGTTTTCATTGTCCTTTGTTTCTAGGATTTTTTTGATTTCCTCTTTAGTTTCTTCAACGATCCCTTGGTTATCGAGTCGAGTATTGTTTAGCCTCCATGTGCTTGTTTTTTGTTTGTTTGTTTTTTTGCGGCACGCGGGCCTCTCAGTGTTGTGGCCTCTCCTGTTGTGGAGCACAGGCTCCGGACGCGCAGGCTCAGCGGCCATGGCTCACGGGCCCAGCCGCTCCGCGGCATGTGGGATTTTCCCGGACCAGAGCACGAACCCATGTCCCCTGCATTGGAAGGCGGACTCTCAACCACTGTGCCACCAGGGAAGCCCATGTGCTTGTATTTTTTACAGATTTTTTCCTGTAACTGATATCTAGTTTCATAGCATTGTGGTCGAAAATGATACTTGATACAATTTCAATTTTCTTAAATTTACCAAGGCTTGATTTGTGACCCAGGATATGATCTATCCTGGAGAATGTTCTGTGAGCACTTGAGAAGAAAGTGTTTTCTCTTGTCTTGGATGGAATGTCCTATAAATATCAATTAAGTCCATTTTGTTTAATGTATCATTTAAAGCTTATGTTTCCTTATTTATTTTCATTTTGGATGATCTGTCCATTGGTGAAAGTGGGGTGTTAAAGTCCTCTAGTATGATTGTGTTACTGTCAATTTCCGCTTTTATGGCTGTTAGCATTTGCCTTATGTATTGAGGTGCTCCTGTGTTGGGTGCTTAAATATTTACAGTTGTTATATCTTCTTCTTGGATTGATCCCTTGATCATTATGTAGTGTCCTTCCTTGTCTCTTGTAATAGTCTTTATTTTAGTCTATTTTGTCTGATATGAGAATTGCTACTCCAGCTTTCTTTTGATTTCCATTTGCATGGAATATCTTTTTCCATCCCCTCACTTGCAGTCTGTATATGTCCCTAGGTCTGCAGTGGATCTCTTATAGATAGCATATATATGGTCTTATTTTCGTATACATTCAGCCAGTCTGTGTCTTTTGGTTGGAGCATTTAATCCATTTACATTTAAGGTAATTATGGATATGTATGTTCCTATTATCATTTTCTTAATTGTTTTGAGTTTGTTGTTGTAGGTCTTTTTCTTTCTTGTGTTTCTTGCCTAGAGAAATTCCTTTAGAATTTGTTGTAAAGCTGCTTTTGTGGTGCTGAATTCTCTTGGCTTTGCTTGTTTTTAAAGGTTTTAATTTCTTTGTCAAATCTGAATGAGATTCTTGCTGTGTAGAGTAATGTTGGTTGCAGGTTTTCCCCTTTCATCACTTTAAATATATCCTGCCACTCCATCTGGCGTGCAGAGTCTCTGCTGAAAGATCAGCTGTTAACCTTATGGGGATTCCCTTGTGTGTTATTTGTTGTTTTTTCCTTGCTGCTTTTAATACTTTTTCTTTGTATTAAATTTTTGATAGTTTGGTCATGTGTCTTGGCATATTTCTCCTTGGATTTATCCTGTATGGGACTCTCTGCGCTTCCTCGGCTTGATTAACTATTTCCTTTCCCATATTAGGAAAGTTTTCAACTATAATCTCTTCAAATATTTTCTCAGTCCCTTTCTTTATGTCTTCTTCTGGGACCCCTATTATTCGAATGTTGCTGTGTTTAGTGTTGTCCCAGAGGTCTCTGAGACTGTCCTCAATTCTTTTCATTCTTTTTTCTTTATTCTGTTCTGCAGTAGTTATTGCCACTCTTTATCTTCCAGGTCACTTATCCATTCTTCTGCCTCAGTTATTGTGCTACTGATTCCTTCTAGATAATTTTTAATTTCATTTATTGTGTTGTTTATCATTTGTTTGCCCTTTAGTTCTTCTAGGTACTTGTTAAACATTCTTGTATTTTCTCCATTCCATTGCCAAGATTTTGGATCATCTTTACTATCATTACTCTGAATTCTTTTTCAGGTAGACTGCCTATTTACTCTTCATTTGTTTGGTCTGGTGGGTTTTTTACATTGCTCCTTCATCTGCTGTGTGTTTCTCTCTCTTCTCATATTGCTTAACTTACTGTTTATCACTTATATGTGGAATCTATTAAAAATGATACAAATGAATTTATATACAAAACAGCAACAGATCCACAAACTTGTGATTACCAAAGGGAAAGGGTGGGGAAGGAATAAATTGGGATTTTGGGATTAACATGTACACACTATATAAAATAGATAACCAACAATGACCTACTGTATAGTACAGGGAACTATATTCAGTATTTTGTAATAACCTGTAATGGAAAAGAATCTGAAAAAAAGATATATATGTATGTATAACCGAATTACTTTGCTGTACACCTGAAACGAATACAACATTGTTAATCAACTATACTTCAATGAAAATAAATTAATTTAAAAAATACAGAAAGCTCAGCTAAATTCAAATTTCTTATGACAGTCAAAAACAGTGAATACCTTTCATTATATTTTGAACATACGTATACTAAAAATTTTTGGTTTATCTGAAATTCAAATTTAACTGGTATGATATATTGTATTTAGCAACCCTACTCTTCTCTGGTGTGAAGGTTCTCACCATTGTCCACACCTGAGTGACTTGGTTAAGACCAAAGTATCCATTATATGAAACATAAATAGGGATTTTTGCTCTCTGACCCAACAATGCCTCAACTCTGGACTCCTAAATTAAATTTATTGCAGAAGACCAAAACCATTCATCATGTATTAAGTTTACCTAACCAGATGATTTAAAAGTAAAAGGCATGATTTAGTTCACCAAAATTACCAAAACTATTCAAATCACTTAAAACTATAATTTGAAGTAGAGATCAAGAAAACGAGGGAGAGACTTCCGGGTAAGATGGCGGAAGAGTAAGACGCGGAGATCACCTTCCTCCCCACAGATACACCAGAAATACAGCTACGCGTGCAACAACTCCTACAGAACACCTACTGAACGCTGGCAGAAGACCCCAGACCTCCCAAAAGGCAAGAAACTCCCCACATACCTGGGTAGGGCAAAGCAGAGAGATTCCCGCAGAGAGGAGCGGTGCCGAGCGGCACTCACCAGCCCGAGAGGCTTGTCTGCTCCCCCGCCAGGGCGGGCGGCGCTGGAGCTGAGGCTCGGGCTTCGGTCAGAGCGCAGGGAGAGGACTGGGACTGGCGGCGAGAACTCAGCCTGAAGGGGGCTAATGTGCCACAGCTAGCCGGGAGGGAGTCCGGGAAAACTCTGGAGCTGCCGAAGAGGCAGGAGACTTTTTCTTCCCTCTTGGTTTCCTGGTGCGCGAGGAGAGGGGATTAAGAGCGCCGCGTAAAGGAGCTCCAGAGACGGGCGCGAGTCGCGGCTGAAAGCGCGGAGCCCAGAGACGGGCGTGGGACGCTGGGGCTGCTGCTGCCGCCGCCAAGAAGCCTGTGTGCGAGCGCAGGACACTGTCCACACCGCCCTTCCGGGAGCCTGTGCAGCCTGCCACTGCCGGGGTCCCGGGATCCAGGGGCGGCTTCCCTGGGAGAACGCACGGCGCGCCTCGGGCTGGTGCAACGTCACGCCGACCTCTGCCGCTGCAGGCTCGCCCCGCACTCCGTGCCCCTCCCTCCCGCCCGGCCTGAGTGAGCCAGAGTCCCCGAAGAGGCTGCTCCTTTAACCCTGTCCTGTCTGAGCGAAGAACAGACGCCCTCCGGCGACCTACACGCAGAGGCGGGGCCAAATCCAAAGCTGAGGCCCAGGAGCTGTGAGAACAAAGAAGAGAAAGGGAAACCTCTCCCAGCAGCCTCAGAAGCAGCGGATTAAAGCTCCACAATCAACTTCATGTACCCTGCATCTGTGGAATACATAAATAGACAACAAATCATCCCAAATTGAGGAGCCAGGAGTCAGTGCTGTGCCTCTGAGGTGGGAGAGCGAACTTCAGGACACTGGTCCACAAGAGACCTCCCAGCTCCACATAATATCAAACGGCGAAAATCTTCCAGAGATCTCCATCTCAACACCAGCACCCAGCTTCACTCAACGACCAGCAAGCTACAGTGCTGGACACCCTATGCCAAACAACTAGCAAGACAGGAACACAACACCACCCATTAGCAGAGAGGCTGCCTCAAGTCATAAAAAGTCCGCAGACACCCCAAAACACACCACCAGACGTGGACCTGCCCACCAGAAAGACAAGATCCAGCCTCATCCACCAGAACACAGGCAGTAGTCCCCTCCACCAAGAAGCCTACACAACCCACTAAACCAACCTTAGCCACTGGGGACAGACACCAAAAATAACGGGAACTACGAACCTGCAGCCTGCAAAGAGGAGACCCCAAACACAGTAACATAAGCAAAATGAGAAGACAGAAAAACACACAGCAGGAGAAGGAGCAAGATAAAAACCCACCAGACCTAACAAATGAAGAGGTAATAGGCAGTCTATCTGAAAAAGAATTCAGAATAATGATGGTAAAGATGATCCAACATCTTGGAAATAGAATAGACAAAATGCAAGAAACAGTTAACAAGGACCTAGAAGAACTAAAGACGAATCAAGCATCGATTAAAAACACAATAAATGAAATAAAAAATACTCTAGATGGGATCAATAGCAGAATAACTGAGGCAGAAGAACGGATAAGTGAGGTGGAAGATAAAATAGTGGAAATAACTGCTGCACAGCAAAATAAAGAAAAAAGAATGAAAAGAACAGAGGACAGTCTCAGAGACCTCTGGGACAACATTAAACGCACCAACATTCGAATTATAGGGGTTCCAGAAGAAGAAGAGAAAAAGAAAGGGACTGAGAAAATATTTGAAGAGATTATAGTTGAAAACTTCCCTAATATGGGAAAGGAAATAGTTAATCAAGTCCAGGAGGCACAGAGAGTCCCATACAGAATAAATCCAAGGAGAAATACACCAAGACACATATTAATCAAACTGTCAAAAATTAAACACAAAGAAATCATATTAAAAGCAGCAAGGCAAAAACAACAAATAACACACAAGGGAATCCCCATCAGGATAACAGCTGATCTCTCAGCAGAAACTCTACAAGCCAGAAGGGAGTGGCAGGACATACTTAAAGTGATGAAGGAGAAAAACCTGCAACCAAGATTACTCTACCCAGCAAGGATCTCATTCAGATTTGATGGAGAAATTAAAACCTTTACAGACAAGCAAAAGCTGAGAGAGTTCAGCACCACCAAACCAGCTTTACAACAAATGCTAAAGGAACTTCTCTAGGCAAGAAACACAACAGAAGGAAAAGAACTACAATAACGAACCCAAAACAATTAAGAAAATGGGAATAGGAACATACATATCAATAATTACCTTAAATGTAAATGGACTAAATGCTCCCACCAAAAGACACAGACTGGCTGAATGGATACAAAAACAAGACCCATATATATGCTGTCTACAAGAGACCCACTTCAGACCTAGAGACACATACAGACTGAAAGTAAGGGGATGGAAAAAGATATTCCATGCAAATGGAAACCAAAAGAAAGCTGGAGTAGCAATTCTCATATCAGACAAAATAGACTTTAAAATAAAGACTACTAGAAGAGACAAAGAAGGACACTACATAATGATCAAGGGATCAATCCAAGAAGAAGATATAACAATTGTAAATATTTATGCACCAAACATAGGAGCACCTCAATACATAAGGGAAATATTAACAGCCATAAAAGGAGAAATCGACAGTAACACAATCATAGTAGGGGACTTTAACACCCCACTTTCACCAATGGACAGGTCATCCAAAATGAAAATAAATAAGGAAACACAAGCTTTAAATGATACATTAAACAAGATGGACTTAATTGATATTTATAGAACATTCCATCCAAAAACAACAGAATACACATTTTTCTCAAGTGCTCATGGAACATTCTCCAGGATAGATCATATCTTGGGTCACAAATCAAGCCTTGGTAAATTTAAGAAAATTGAAATTGTATCAAGTATCTTTTCCAACCACAATGCTATGAGACTAGATATCAATTACAGGAAAAGAGCTGTAAAACATACAAATACATGGAGGCTAAACAATACACTACTTAATAACGAAGTGATCACTGAAGAAATCAAAGAGGAAATTAAAAAATACCTAGAAACAAATGACAATGGAGACACGACGACCCAAAACCTATGGGATGCAGCAAAAGCAGTTCTAAGAGGGAAGTTTATGGCAATACAATCCCACCTTAAGAAACAGGAAATATCTCGAATAAACAACCTAACCTTGCACCTAAAGCAATTAGAGAAAGAAGAACAAAAACATCCCAAAGTTAGCAGAAGGAAAGAAATCATAAAAATCAGATCAGAAATAAATGAAAAAGAAATGAAGGAAACGATAGCAAAGATCAATAAAACTAAAAGCTGGTTCTTTGAGAAGATAAACAAAATTGATAAACCATTAGCCAGACTCATCAAGAAAAAAAGGGAGAAGACTCAAATCAATAGAATTAGAAATGAAAAAGGAGAAGTAACAACTGACACTGCAGAAATACAAAAGATCATGAGAGATTACTATAAGCAACTCTATGCCAGTAAAATGGACAACCTGGAAGAAATGGACAAATTCTTAGAAATGCACAACCTGCCAAGACTGAATCAGGAAGAAATAGAAAATATGAACAGACCAATCACAAGCACTGAAATTGAAACTGTGATTAAAAATCTTCCAACAAACAAAAGCCCAGGACCAGATGGCTTCACAGGTGAATTCTATCAAGCATTTAGAGAAGAGCTAACACCTATCCTTCTCAAACTCTTCCAAAATATAGCAGAGGGAGGAACACTCCCAAACTCATTCTACGAGGCCACCATCACCTTGATACCAAAACCAGACAAGGATGTCACAAAGAAAGAAAACTACAGGCCAATATCACTGATGAACATAGATGCAAAAATCCTCAACAAAATACTAGCAAACAGAATCCAACAGCACATTAAAAGGATCATACACCATGATCAAGTGGGGTTTATTCCAGGAATGCAAGGATTCTTCAATATACGCAAATCAATCAATGTGATACACCATATTAACAAGTTGAAGGAGAAAAACCATATGATCATCTCAATAGATGCAGAGAAAGCTTTTGACAAAATTCAACACCCATTTATGATAAAAACCCTGCAGAAAGTAGGCATAGAGGGAACTTTCCTCAACATAATAAAGGCCATATATGACAAACCCACAGCCAGCATCGTCCTCAATGGTGAAAAACTGAAACCATTTCCACTAAGATCAGGAACAAGACAAGGTTGCCCACTCTCACCACTCTTATTCAACATAGTTTTGGAAGTTTTAGCCACAGCAATCAGAGAAGAAAAGGAAATAAAAGGAATCCAAATCGGAAAAGAAGAAGTAAAGCTGTCACTGTTTGCAGATGACATGATACTATACATAGAGAATCCTAAAGATGCTACCAGAAAACTACTAGAGCTAATCAATGAATTTGGTAAAGTTGCAGGATACAAAATTAATGCACAGAAATCTCTGGCATTCCTATATACTAATGATGAAAAATCTGAAAGTGAAATCAAGGAAACACTCCCATTTACCATTGCAACAAAAAGAATAAAATATCTAGGAATAAACCTACCTAAGGAGACAAAAGACCTGTATGCAGAAAATTATAAGACACTGATGAAAGAAATTAAAGATGATACAAATAGATGGAGAGATGTACCATGTTCTTGGATTGGAAGAATCAACATTGTGAAAATGACTCTACTACCCAAAGCAATCTACAGATTCAATGCAATCCCTATCAAACTACCACTGGCATTTTTCACAGAACTAGAGCAAAAAATTTCACAATTTGTATGGAAACACAAAAGACCCCGAATAGCCAAAGCAATCTTGAGAACGAAAAATGGAGCTGGAGGAATCAGGCTCCCTGACTTCAGACTATACTACAAAGCTACAGTAATCAAGACAGTATGGTACTGGCACAAAAACAGAAAGATAGATCAATGGAACAGGATAGAAAGCCCAGAGATAAACCCACGGACATATGGTCACCTTATCTTTGATAAAGGAGGCAGGAATGTACAGTGGAGAAAGGACAGTCTCTTCAATAAGTGGTGCTGGGAAAACTGGACAGGGACATGTAAAAGTATGAGATTAGATCACTCCCTAACACCATACACAAAAATTAGCTCAAAATGGATTAAAGACCTAAATGTAAGGCCAGACACTATCAAACTCCTAGAGGAAAACATAGGCAGAACACTCTATGACATAAATCACAGCAAGATCCTTTTTGACCCACCTCCTAGAGAAATGGAAATAAAGACAAAAATAAACACATGGGACCTAATGAAACTTCAAAGCTTTTGCACAGCAAAGGAAACCATAAACAAGACCAAAAGACAACCCTCAGAATGGGAGAAAATATTTGCAAATGAAGCAACTGACAAAGGATTAATCTCCAAAATTTATAAGCAGCTCATGCAGCTCAATAGCAAAAAAACAAACAACCCAATCCAAAAATGGGCAGAAGACCTAAATAGACATTTCTCCACAGAAGATATACAGACAGCCAACAAACACATGAAAGGATGCTCAACATCTTTACTCATTAGAGAAATGCAAATCAAAACTACAATGAGATATCATCTCACACCAGTCAGAATGGCCATCATCAAAAAATCTAGAAACAATAAATGCTGGAGAGGGTGTGGAAAAAAGGGAACACTCTTGCACTGCTGGTGGGAATGTGAATTGGTACAGCCACTATGGAGAACAGTATGGAGGTTCCTTAAAAAACTACAAATAGAACTACCATATGACCCAGCAATCCCACTACTGGGCATATACCCTGAGAAAACCATAATTCAAAAAGAGACATGTACCAAAATGTTCATAGCAGCCCTATTTACAATAGCCCGGAGATGGAAACAACCTAAGTGTCCATCATCGGATGAATGGATAAAGAAGATGTGGCACATATATACAATGGAATATTACTCAGCCATAAAAAGAAATGAAATTGAGCTATTTGTAATGAGGTGGATGGACCTAGAGTCTGTCATACAGAGTGAAGTAAGTCAGAAAGAGAAAGACAAATACTGTATGCTGACACATATATATGGAATTTAAGAAAAAAATGTCATCAAGAACATAGGGGTAAGACAGGAATAAAGACACAGACCTACTAGAGCATGGACTTGAGGATATGGGGAGGGGGAAGGGTAAGCTGTGACAAAGTGAAAGAGCGGCATGGACATATATACACTACCAAATGTAAGATAGATAGCTAGTGGGAAGCAGCCGCATAGCACAGGGAGATCAGCTCGGTTCTTTGTGACCGCCTGGAGGGGTGGGATAAGGAGGGTGGGAGGGAGACGCAAAAGGGAGGGGATATGGGAACATATGTATATGTATAACTGATTAAATTTGTAAAATAAAAAAAAAAAAAAAAAAAAACAAAACTATAATTTGAGTCAAGTTTCTAAAATACTAGCAAGGGTCATAAATTCACTTTCTCTTTGAGAATATCTCTTCTCTTATGCTTACCCCTTACATCCCCACATGTACAGGCTATTATTACCTACAAGTCTGTCATTAGACTTTCAAGTTCTATATTCCAAATATTTTTTAGGTTTGCTTTATTCAGGAAATCAGGGAACTAATACATGAAACCAAAGCTTACAAAAATCTAGTCAAAATTAAAGAAGTTAACCATACAATACATTTCAAGCATAAGAAGTTTAAGGTTCCTTCCAAGTCTATGATCTGTGATCCATGGCATCTTAGACCACTGAATCAAATTGTACTTCATAAGTGATTAGATTATTTGGCAGTCCTTGTGTTCTACAGCATGATTTTATGTTCTCAAACTATCTATGAAGGTAGAGTTATGAATAATGAATAATTTAGATCTTTGAACTTAATTACCGTAAGAGTCCAGGGTGAGTGTGTTTTCTGGGTTAATGAGAAGTATGAATAGTATAGTGGCTTGAGGTGAATTCTAGGAATTGTCATTTTGCAGTTCAAAGATAAGTTTAAAGATAGTTGTTGTGGTAGACAGAATAATGGCTCCCCAGTGATGCCTATGTCCTAATACATGGAACCTATGAATATATATTATGCTACATCTCAAGTGGGGATTAAGAATACAGATGGAATTAAGGTTGATCATCAGTTAACCTTAGAGATTACCTTGGATTATCCAGTGGACCCAGTGTAATCACAGGAGTCCTTTAGATATAGGAAGGAAGCAGAAGAGGAGTCAGAGTCAGATTTAAAGTTGCTATGCTGCTGGTTTTAAAGATGGAGCAAGGCTGTAGTCAAGGAATGAAGGCAACCTATAAAACCTAGAAAACGAAAAGAGATGGTTCTCCCCTAGAGCCTCCTGAAGGAATGCAGCCCTGTCAGTATCTTGATTTTAGCCCAGTGAGACCCTTTTTGGACTTCTAACTCTCAGAACTTAAAGATAATAAATGTGTGTTGTTTTAAGCCACTATGTTTCTGTTAAGTTTCTATAGCAATAATAGGAAACCAATGCAGACATACAATTCATGTAACACAAAAGATTTTCAATTCTTAGGCTAAAGTTTCTCTCTTCTAAGATAGTGTGTTGGCTTGGTATTTTACCTGTTAAACACCATTTTGTTGGGGCTTACTATATGTGAGTGCTAGTAAGTGCTTTACATATTTCACTCTATTTCTTCCCCAACCAATTCGATCAGTTATTACTATACTCTCTTCATGGATAAAGAGACTGAGCCTCAGAGAAATGAATCAATTTGCCTATCTTTGAAAAGTGAAATAGATCTACCTGAATTTAAAAGTTCTTAAGTATCATATTATACTTTATTTTCATTAGTTCATTAGTGTATCATATTATACTTTATTTTCATTAGAGGGATAAACTGTTCTCAAGGGTAGGCAAGTTAAAGAAGATAAAGGGTTAAGAAAAGTTTGCTTGTATCATTTATAACATTATAACCTGGATAGATGTCTTAAAAGAGGTATTTTACATGTTTTCTGGTATGCTAGAGCTAAAAGAGAGAGATATTTTACATGGGTTCAAAGTTGTGACTTTTCTTGCTTCATGCTAATGTTGGCATTTTGTTATACATTTAAAAGGAAATTTTGATCTTAATTCAAGTTGTGACCTTAACTTATGTTGGTTGTACGTTTTGTCCTGTTAAAAATATGAGTCACGAACATGACCCTGAATGTAGTATTGCTAGAACAGAAATTGATGAATGCTCTAAGCAGTTCATAGGAGTAGCCATCATATTGTCCCAAAGGAAATAAAACTTACATTTGCCCAGCCTTAACTATATTACCAGGGCTTGCTAATGGAACAAAAAATGTGGTAGAATCTGCTCTACTAGTTAATTCTAAAAGTCTCTGATACTGTTTTTTTTACTTTGTGTTATTCCATTCAAGTTTATTTTAAAACAGTCAGAAACCATGAATAGAATGTCTTCTATTTTATTCTTTGCCTGATCCCCTATTTGAGTATAATCCCCTTGAGTACTGGGGACATGTCTCATCAACTCTTTATTTCCAGACAGAGAACATAGTGGACCCACAATTTATGATAAATAAGTGTATGCAGTGTTGACCCAAACTGAATAGAAGACCAGATTATTTCTCCAGCAAAGGTGCATTTATTCAGGATCAGTGGAAAATTGCAATTCAAGGTCTGCAACCATGGCAAGGGAAGGAGAATACTTTAATAAAGGGGAATAGGAAGTTGGGAGGGCTTCCTTTGGGCTCTGCTATTGTTGCAGAGCATGAGAGCTCCCCTTCTGGTCTCCTGACTCCATTTAATTATGGTTTCTGTCAATTTTTTTATGGCAGTGATCAAGTAAAGTATGAGTTACTTATAACTGGTACTTTAGAAAGTGTTTAGATTCTGGGGAAAAAGGGAATTGATTGAAAACTAAAAAGGCAGTCAACTTGCCTTGATAGACATCTATTTGTCCTCTTTCTTTTCTTTTATAATTGAATATTGTGATATTTTCTTTCTTTCTTGTATTAAAAGTGATGTTTTGCATTTGATAGGTGATGTCTCTATCTTTAGATAGAGTAGATCTATCTTGCTATAGAATAGATTTCAAGAATCTTTGTTTTCCAGTTGTGAAGCCCAAAATGTCTCTTGCCTTTCAATAACAGAGATTCTGACCCAATCTGGCTTGAAGCAAACTGACTGACCTAACTGAAAAGTCCTAGTGTACAGCTGAATTCATAGTCTGAAACCATTATCAGAATTCAAGTTTCTCCCATCTTTTAGTTCTGCTTTCTACTGTGTTGGTTTTTATTCCTCCAAGAGCATCAAATTGATAACATCACAAAATCAGTTTCAGGAGAAAGAGCCTGCTTTCTAGGTTTGAGATCTGTTGCCATAACTGGTTTAATGTGGATCTTGTGCCCTCCCCAAACCAATCCTGTGGTTGAACAGTGGAAAATCTTAAGTATACGTTGTGCATTTCATTTGTGGGTATAGATTCAGCCTCACTAGATCCAAATAGAGTAAGAAAGGGGGCATCATTATCACAAGAAGTAGGGATAAATACTAGGCTACAAAGTCAACAAATAATACTAGGTCTTATTTTTCTTGAACTTGCTTTACAACCAAAGTGTGAGGAAGATGGTCACACTTTATTATTTTGGCAAATGGCACCGGCCACTCTCTTTGCATGGTTAGGGTAAGTTGAGTTTAGTGTTTCCTTTGAGGATTATCAAAGTGACTTGACCTTTGTAAGAATAAAAGTAACACTACTGACATCAGCTCAAATGAAACTAGTTCTCTATAATCAAGTGAGAAGTTGCTCAACAGTGCCCATTCCAAAGGCAGATTACATTGAAAGATGACACACAGAAGAATTAAGGTAGGTGTTAATTTCAGATTCTTTCTTGTTTTAGTTACAAGAAAGAATTTAATTAACTTCAGTTTAAGTAGATGGCAGAAGAGAACATCTGCTTTCTTGTTCTACAGGGAATTAAAATAAAAGGTTTGAGCCATTAAAATAGAAGGGTTGGGAATCCTGACTGAACTTTATAGCAGTTGAACAAGTGCAAGACTATTACTTTTCCAAAGCTACCTAGATGACTTGCTTGAGTTTTTTTTAGACTGGTTTAATGGCAGAGTAGGTTTGTTATTAATAGGTAAAACCCTAAACATGTTCAGCTTTATGTATAAGTGCCGTGTCATTTAAAATTATGAGTAAACTTCTTAGAAAAAGATATGAGGAAACCAAGTTTAGTAACTTAGATAACCAAGTATATCTACTCACTGGAGTGAACTTTTAATCAATTAAAAAAAAAATACAGTGAGGGGCTTTCCTGGTGGCGCAGTGGTTGAGAGTCCGCCTGCCAATGCAGGGGACACGGGTTCATGCCCCGGTCCGGGAAGATCCCCCATGCCACGGAGCGGCTGGGCCCGTGAGCCATGGCCGCTGAGCCTGTGCTCCGCAACGAGAGAGGCCACAACAGTGACAGGCCCGCGTACTGCAAAAAAATAAATAAATAAATAAAAATAAAAAATAAAAAATACAGTGAGATTGGAATCCAAGGAAATGAATCTCGTTTACCACTCACCCTACTAATTGAAGTCAAATGAGTAAGACTCATGCACTGCTTTTGGTGCTGTGGTGTGTATAGTTCTCTGGTTTGATTTTTTATCCAGAGAACTCATTGATGGGGCAATATGATGTGCTGAGAGTTCAGCTAGCTAAGAGAAAAATGATACACAATGTATAAGACACTCCTCTGAAATCCAGTTCAATGAAAGATAGTATTTAAGGCTTCCTGAATGAATTACAGCTGGGTAAGATACTGCTCTAAAAGCAGCAAAACCACTAGCATAGACAGTAGAGATGCTAGGTTGGAATGCTTTTATATGCCAATTTAATGTTTGTGATTATGCTGCACAGATTCAGTACTTCATAAACCCATTTCTATGGCAACAGGGAAATGTTGAAAGCCCATAGCATCTAACTAAGACTTTTGAAAATTCTGACTAGTCTAAAGAATATGTTATCTTCTTTTAATGAACAAATTTTTAGAAATTGAAAATTACTGAATAACACGTGAAGCAGATCTGACATCTTATAGTTAAGCCTGCTGAAAGCCTTATTTGATAGTTTGTTAAATGCAGCTGGTATATTTAAAAGTATGACTAGAGGGGGGAAAAAAGAGATGAGTCTGTAAAATGTTTTAGTCCAAATAAGCCTTTAACACTTTGGTGTTGGTAAAGAAATGCAGCCAATCTTCTTGCTAGAATTTACTTTTAGGATTCCCATATAGTTTTTGAATGGGATATTGTGAAACATAGCACAGAGATTTCAATAACAAATAAACAAACAGAAGATAACCCATGGAAACTTTTAATAATGTGATAGCCTTGTAAATGCTTTCTTCAGAAATTAACTTTGGGGACTTTCACATTTATTTCTTATAACAAGGGTGAATCGATTATTGAATGGTTGAAAGCACACAATGCATATTGATCTGTTCATGCATAGCCACTTTCTCCCAACAGGCACCTTGCTGCCTGCAACATATTTTTAAATAAGATTACTACTCATTAAATTACAATGATCTGAAGCAGTGGTCAACAAAAATGAAATTGCCTGGGTTCATCATGGTTTGGAGCATTGCCATAGACTCTCAGTGGCTTGCTTTTCCTGGTGGAACTCGACCTGAAGAATATACTTGGATGACTTCTTCAATGTCTAGAATTTAGCCAAGCAAAACCCCCAATTTTGTGCCTATGACTGAAACTTAAATATGTCCAAAGTTTTATGTTGTGATGACAAATAGTTTAAGGAATCTTTATTAAGCACTGTATATTAATCAGATTGTGGATATTTTGTATAGTAATCTATGGGCTACTGATGTGAGAGATTAGAGTTTAATTTAAGGGAAATTTTTTCCTTTTGTTTTTTGCTTTTCTTTTTTAATCATAGAGAAAGTATATAGACAGTTACCTTAAAAGGATGTTAATGGAGAGGGTGGGAGGGAGACGCAAGAGGGAGGGGATATGGAGATATATGTATACGTATAGCTGATTCACTTTGTTATACAGCAGCAACTAACACAACAATGTAAAGCAATTATACCTTAGTAAAGATGTTTAAAAAAAAAGGATGTTAGTGGAAGTTCTAGATTAGATGATCATAGGAGGGTAGGAAGAGGTATGATGTGGACATATTAACATTTTCCCAAAAGTTACATATTATAAGTCATTCTTGACCACTGGAAAGAAAGATTACAAGTACCTTGTTTTTCTCTTCCTGTCTGTATATTATTATTCCATGATTTAATCTATATTTATACTTTACAATCTATCTCATAATTTCCACCTTCTTAATTTATTTTATGATACATGAACACTTGGTATATGTATCAGATCTTTGTCTGAGAAATCTAGGGCCCAGATTATGATAAAATTTGGGGGGGTCCAAGGCTTTCAATCAGCTGTCTTGTAACTCCATATCTACCAGGCTTCCCCATTACACAACTTTAGGCATTGAGTGTTTGTTATTGGTAGAAAGATCATGTAATCTCTTCATTTCCTCTGAGAAATAGGGGCAAAGTCCCCAAAGCTCCTGTGATAAAGGAGATCATAAGGTCACCATAAGGTCAGTCACAAGCCCTGAATTTGCTTTCCTTTTAGGCATCATGTAATATAGCTACTGTTTACATTTCCAGTACCACATTTAGTTCTAGGTCTTCTTCAGTGATTTCTTCATAATTTAGTTAATCCCTTGGCACTCTGGGTTTGGATGGCTACCAGCTTAGAGTTCCTTGATGCCACGCTAGTGACCTTACTATCCAGGCATGGTCTTAGTGTTTACATCTTGTCTCTGTATCCATACTATTTCTTTACACTCAGAATGAGCCTCACTTTCCTCTGGAGTGTCCATAATACTACCACGATGATCATCCTATATAGACTGGCAACCTCTCTGTCCACTGCCTCCAGCATTCCCTACTGTGTTACAATGCTTTGATTTCCTCCATAGCACTTCTCACCTGACATACTATATATTTAACTGTATATTTGTTTATGTTGGTTTCCTTCCACCTGAGCTCCTTTAGAGAAGAGATTTTGTTTACTGCAGTTTCTTCTGTGCTTAGAATATCACCTAATTTGAGTGCTAAGTAAATACTAGTTGAGTGACTGACTAAATGCATAAAGGGCAGAGCTTTGAGGGTTAAGAGCCTCATCCCAGTCTCATCTCTGCTCTTAGGTATATTCACTGACAGTGAGTTTGCCCTCAACTGTGATTCATAGGTCTTTGAGGCAGATATAAAAATGGGATACCAAACTGCATTCTTGAGATTTATAAAAATTGTATCTTATAATTATCTTAGCTGAACAGTTTCATGTTTGTACCCATTCTCCCATTCTGATAATTTAGCTCTGTATAAATAGATACTGTCTGTCTTCCAAAGAAACAAGAAAAAGTGGAAGATGAAAACTTGTTTGTAAGGAGAAAGATGTTGTCCTTTTAGAGAGTAATGTTATGTAACATAAGTGAGTAGGAGTAATAGCTTTGCCTTATTCTTGGTGCTGAGCTAAGCTATTCACTTCTCTTGCCCAACAGTGCAAATATTGTTTAAGCACAAAATATCAATGGGTTAAGTCCTTGATAATGTAATATTTGGAAAACTTAGCAGTTTTTTCACGGTAAGTCCCAGTAGAAACTAACTCCTGGTGGTGGGTCCCGTGCAGTCTTTCTGTTGGAAATAAATAACATGATCATTTATCAGAAAGAACTATCACCACGAAAAGGAGATCATTGCTCAATCAGGGTGAATTTAAGGATGGGAATTTAAAATGCAACAAATAATGTCAGCTGTTTAGGAATAATTGGTCAAATGGAACATTCAGCCTCACTTGAGCGATTTTAGATTATGAGACATGATTTCATCTCAAAAGTTAAATATTGCAAACCCCTGTGAATTTTAAAATCTAGTAAATAAACCAAAAACAAAGAAAAAAAAGGAAAACTAAGCTGGTTCAAATATAAAAAGATGTAAAGAAATGAAAGGTCACTTCAGGATATGAGCAGATGTGACATTCCAGAAAATATCTGGACTTGATTCTTCCTTCCTCTATGCTGCTCATCATTTCCTTCTAGAAATTGTGTTGTTTCCTCTGCTTGGAATTCTTCCCTCCTTGATTTTCTTACTCAAATCTACCCATACTGGCGGTTTTCTTCTTCAGGAAACCCTCTGTGTCAGAATTTACACTGAGAAATCTCTTCTATAAAATCTGGGAGACTTATTTACATATCAGATCTCTAAACTGTAGTTATCTCACTGCTCAATAGGATTTTAAGTAACTAGGGGGCGCCTTTTCTTCCTCCTTCATTGTCTTCTCTTCCATCTTCTCCTTTTTATTTTATTTTTAAAATTGAAGTATAGTTGATTTATGTTCCTTCTCCTCTTTTTCTTTCTTTTTATTCTTCTTCTTCTATTTCATTTGACTGCTGATCCAGTGATAGAGTTCAATATGTTTTCTATTTTAAAGTGCTTAATACAGTTTGAGAAACATATGGTACAGCTGAAAGGTTTGGAGTCAGACAGACTTGGCTTTTAATTAATTTTCTGCCACCTACTAGTTCTTTGACCTTTGGCTAGTTTCTTCTCTTTATTTTTCAGTGACCTCTTTAAAATGATATACCTTTTAGTGTCATTGTGAAAATTAAACTTTATAATGTATGCAACCTGTCATATAGAATGTACTCAACCATGTACTATCTCTTCTTCTCATCGTTATTTTACTCATTTGACTTTGAGATGACCCTAATTATTTATTTGTGTTATGTAAACTTGTATGGAGATTCTAAATGAGAATTTTCTGTCTGATCAGTAAGTGCTTTCTGGAGGTGTTTGAGGAAGTGGAAGATAAAAAGAAACCTGTAGTCAAATAAATGGTCATTTAGGGGATATTAAATGTTTTTCTTTCCAGTTTCCTAATTTTTCTTTCCCTCTCCCTTCTTCTCTTTCTTCCTTCTTTCCTTCATTCTTTCTTGCCTTCCTTTCAACAAGCATAACACTTACAATCCAGAGGTAAAAAACATTTAAATACTTTAATATAGGGACTTCCCTGGTGGTCCAGCAGTTAAGACTCTGCGCTCCTGATGCAGGGGGCCTGGGTTTGATCCCTGGTCAGGGAACTAGATCCCACATGCTGCAACTAAGACTTCGCATGCCGCAGCTAAAGATCCCACAAGGGGCAACGAAGATCCTGCACGTGGCAATAAAGGTCCTGTGTGTTGCAACTGAGACCCAGTGCAGCCATATAAATAAATAAATATTTTCTTTTAAAAAGACTTTAATATAGTAGTTTATAAAGGGGGTATAAGTATGCAAGTGTAATTCAATCTTATAATATCTCAGACCAAAAAAATGGTATTTCATCACTTCATTCCTTCCTTTAGTTTAACCAACAGCAGTCAGTATGCACATAAATTATTTTGATTGAAAAAGTATATTCTGCAGAAACTTAGGATTGTGAATTTGAAACTGTATTTGGTTCTTATTGGGCACATCTTGCTATCATCTCAAATTTTTATGTAATTCTTGTGTTTCAACTTGACATTTCTTTCTTACATTTCTCACTGATGATTTACATTTCTGGTAATGTACAATGTTAAATTTAATTTTTCTAAACTGAATCTAACTTTATTTCTACCCCATATTTCTTTTCACTTAGGTCCATTTGTCTAGCTTCTCTGTCTTTACTAGAATTTGCAATACCATCAGGTTTATCATGAACTGAAAATTTTATAATCTTTCTTCCAGACCATTACTGATGGTGTTAAATGAGACATATTCATTTTCAGTCCTTTAATTGCTTCCTCAGTGGACTCTATTTTCATTATTATTTCCTTGTTTTAGTAGCCCTCAGAATGGTTTTTACTATATAATATTTTAATGGAGGCCAGTTTAAATTAATTTTTGAATAAAATTTCACGATACACAAATAAAATGCTACCAGAATTGGAATGTGCTGTCTGTGATACTTCCCTCACTGTTTTTCTTAAACAAAATTAAAATGTGAAGGAATTGCATTTTTCTCTTATTATGGACCAATGTTGCTTTGTCTTTTTAATTATGTTTTAATATCTTTCATTGTTTTCTCTTGCTTTTCATTTGATCACTCCAGAATTGAAAAGTTTTGTACACTAGAAAGTATGGATAGGATTAGCCTAGCTTTATTTCAATTTTCAGCAATATGTTTAATACCATGTTTCTTGAAAAAAATTTACTTGGTTGACTTTTATAATAACTACTTTAATATAAGAGAGAAAGCCCTCTACTTTTGGGACCCTAAAATAACCTTGGGTAATTTAGAAACAGTGTTTCTAATTACTGAACTTTTTCTAGCTTTGACCATAACACTTATTTCTAAACTTTTCTCATATTCATATAAACAGATTTGTGTTTATTATTGATCCCATGACCTAATTTTTCTCTCTGGGACATTTTTCTTTTCTTTAGGAAGAAGATGCATTTTCAGAATACCTAATGACCGGATAAATTAAAAAATATTTCCAGCATTAAAATTTTAGTTGCACCTGTAGTCACCTTTTTTGGGACAAAAGTTTGGAATAATTTTGCCTAAAGCAAGCCCCTTTTTATTACTTTCTTTCTTGGTACTTAAAAAAAATATTGCCATCTGAAACGGGCATCCTTCCCTCAGACTTAATGTATATACTTAAGATTAATTGTAAAATACCAACTTAAAGTACTTGGGGATCTGCTTTCTGTACCAACAAGCTCTAATGGAAAGGAAAACATTTGAAAGAGGGCATACCCAAGAAAGATTTAAATATAAAGCTAGTCAGTAACCCTAATCTTACTTTATGTTTATTATTTTAATTACTGTGTGGTGGATTTTAATTACTCTTTGCCCTTGCCATTATTGCCCTTGCCTTTATTTTTTTCATTTGGTTTCTTTTGGTACCAATTTAAGGAAATGTTTTCTAAGAAGTAAAGCACTTTTAGGATATTGTGATTTTTGTTTGTTTGTTTGTTTGTTTCTTTTTTTTTTGCGGTACATGGGCCTCTCACTGTTGTGGCCTCTCCCGTTGCGGAGCACAGGCTCCAGACGTGCAAGCTCAGCAGCCATGGCTCACGGGCCCAGCCACTCCGCGGCATGTGGGATCCTCCCAGACCGGGGCACGAACCTGCATCCCCTGCATCAGCAGGCGGACTCTCAACCACTGCGCCACCAGGGAAGCCCGGATATTGTGATTTTTAATTATACAAACAACAACTATTCAATTAGAGACTTATAGTCAGAGATGTCTTTTAATTTCTTAATTCCTTGCTGTAAATGGGTACTTGCCTATATTTAATAAAACTTCTATTTCCATTGCTGAGAGCTAGTCTTATTCAAAATTTAAAATTAAACCAAGTTTTCTTTAAGGCTTCTAGCCTCTATTTAAATCATTCCTTTTGGATGTTTAACAGCTTAGTAACCAGGTACTAGAAGTGTTCATCTCTTGTATCCAGTAGATCTGGCAAAGACTCTACATGGTTCCAAACTTTTCCTTTCTGCAAGAGTAAAACTTGCCTGTGTTATATTCCTTTGGTTCCTTGAACCTAGTTATAGTAGATTGTGTTAAATTATGCTAATTTATGTTAATGTGTAAGCTAGCCAATATACTGTAAATTTCACTCCAAAGAGTTCTTCCTCTATCTTACCAATAGGGAGAATTTCAGAAAGCATGACTTAATGGTAGAAGAGGTAAATTTGGTCATACTGATATATTTCATGTCTCCCACATCATAACCTATCTATATCTGCCTATTTTTCCCACAAGTAAAATAAGTTCTATTGAGCAGACTTTAGTGTTAGGGGCTCATCTGGGTTAACTGAACCTGATCATGTTTATCTCATGAGATTTTAATTGGTTTGATATAAGTATGATGCATTATGCATTCAGTCCAAAATTAGTGATAATCTGTCTATGGAGTACAATATAGTTATTGATTGTATTTATCATGTTTTAACATACTAGAAACTCAATAACTATTTCTAAAATTTTAAAATTTAAAATTTAATATATTTTGAATAGGAAATCATTTATATGGCTCAAACATTCAAAAACTGTAAAATGAGAGCAGTGAAAGTTTCCTTTAAGCCAATGTTTCTCAGCCATCTAATTTTTCTCCATATAGGCAACCAAAGTTGTCCCTTTGTTCGTATCCTTACAGAAATACTATGTGCATATATAGACAAGCACATAAATATACACACATCCTTGTTTATCTTTTAAAAACAAAGTATAGAATATTAGAGTCATATGTATCAGAGATCACTATTTCATATTAGTACAAAAAGATCTTGGTTATCCTTTTACTATGGATGTAATGTATAAATATACCACAGTTTATTTAACTAATCCCCTCTTGATGGATATTTAGGGTTTTTCTAAACATGCTAGTGCAGATAATCCTACGTTGAATAACCGTATATGTAAGTTGTTTTCACCCATCTGAGTTGAAATAAGTAGCTGTTGAATGAATAATATTTTATTTGATGTCTTGCCTTATTTAGTTTAGATAAGTTTGCTTTTCTTTTTACTGAGTCAAATTTGTAAGCATTTCCAGTTAAAACAATTTTTTTGTCACTAAAAACAAAGGGAAGTTATACTTTTTCTGAACTACCTTTTAAAGAATGAAGTGTTAAATGGTTGATTTAGTTAAATTTAAGAATAAGGAGGGGCTTCCCTGGTGGTGCAGTGGTTGAGAATCTGCCTACCAATGCAGGGGACACGGGTTCGATCCCTGGTCCGAGAAGATCCTACATGCCGCGGCACAACTAAGACCTTGCACCGCAGCTACTGAGCCTGCACTCTAGAGCCCATGAGCCACAATTACTGAGCCTGAGTACCACAACAACTGAAGCCCACGCACCTAGAGCCTGCGCTCCACAGAAAGAGAAGCCCCCACTCACTGCAACTAGAGAAACCTGGCGTGCAGCAACAAAGACCCAACACAGCCAAAAATAACTAAATAAAATAAATTAATTAAAAAAATAAGGAAAACCCATTTGATGTTGGATTTTACCATTTAACCTAGTATAGTATGAAAAAAATTAGAACACAAGAGATTTCCAGGACAATTTTCTGTAGTAAACCAAAGAATCAGTGAAGAGGGGGAAAAAAGTTTTTCTTCTTAGTTCCAAATCCAGTTATAGTAGTTATGAATCTGGATATGGCAAGTTTTTGGTTTTCTTGCTTCCCAGGCTTGGTGTTTACTATGAGAAAGAAAAGCAGGAACTCATTTGGGTTGATTACATTATGGATATAGGGAAAGAATCACAACACTTCTCTTCCTATAATCACAATTTCACCTCCTCATGTGGTGCATACCTGTGCCTTGTTGGCAATTGTCAATGGGAAGTCACACATCACATACTTCCAGTAAGGGAGGAAATTAGGTTTTTTCAGTATATGTCCTTTCAGATGACACTGAATGTTTCTTACTGAAAATCTGAAAACTAAATAAATAAAAAGTCAGAAGGGAAACTGTGAACAGAATTCAGTGCAAAGAGTGTCTGGCTTGATGGGTACAGATCTGCATGCCATAGGTAATGGAATCATAATGACTTTAGTAAATGCTCATGTTTCAGTTTATTTAAAATTTAATAGCAATTCAAGGAAGAAAGCGTTAAAGTAAAATTATGTATACTAACTCTGCACTTTGCATGAATTTTCAGGCTGGCTCAGCTAAACAATAGGATGTGGCAGTGCATTCATTTGCCATATGAGTTCAAAATTGTCTTCCTCCACCCCACCCCCTGCCCAGCCTACACTGAAAATGCTTTGCAGCTATGTGACTTTTCCATTGTAAGACTGTGTCTGAATTTCTCTGTCAATTTTATCTTGGGTTCTTGAAACAGTTATTTTCCCTGATATTTTTTAGCTTCTTAGGCATTTAGTATTTTTTTCATTTTGTCTTAACAGTTATTATTAGCTACTTTCAAGCTATCTCTCCTATTTGTGACTTTCTTTTATATGTTTTACTATTTGGACTGTGATTGCTTGAATGTGTTCTGCTACCTCTTTAATACAGCTAATGTCTGCATATAAGGGGAAGTTACTGTATTTATGTATTAATTTGTCAAGTTGGATTACTCCACAAGCAGATGAGATATATGCTTAGAGGAAAAACAAAAAACAAAACAAAAAAACCACAAAACTTCATAAAACAAATTCCCAGATATTAAAAAAGAGAAAAGCTATTTTTACCTTTCCAATGTCTGTCTTGCCTATCTCCCTTTTTTGGGATGGCTGTTGTGTCTAGGCAGCAAAAGGAATCATAGTTCTGAAATCTTGATCTATTTCAGGGATTGTCAAATGGTGGTCATGAGCCAAATCCAGTTCACACCTGTTTTTCTTTGGCCTGACTAGTAAGAACGGTTTTATACTTTTTAATGATAGAAAAAAAAAATCAAAAGATGAGTAATATTTCATGACATAAAAATTATACAGAATTTGGAGTCTTCTACTTCCAGGATGAGGGAGTAGATGAACTTTTGGGTATTCCTTCTACTAAGTATATCTAAAAACATTACATAAAAAACAAAAAGACCCTGTAAATTAGAGTGAAAAAGGCAGACTAAAGTCCTTCGTACCCAAGAAATAACACTGTCGTGAGTTCCTTCAATTTTCTTTTTGCCTCATAGAGCCTACACTCAGAGGTGAAGAAGCCAGAAGCCTGGAAATGTCAGTGGTTAGATGACAATGACAACATCAGCAACAACAACAGCAACAAAAACCTGATCTCTCTAGCCAGGACAGGGGCAGCCTAGCAGGAAAGAAAAGTTTTAGACAATAAGTAGTGTACTGTAGCCAAACATCACAGAAAAAATTTTAGTCCAACTTCCAATCCTGCCAGCAAAGGCCAAGTAGGGAACTCTTAGAGGCTGTAATAAGGCACCCCAACCTTCCTGCTTGGGTGATGTCAGAGAAGGCTGAGTAGGGACCTAGGACTTTTATCCCTCCTTGAAGGTAGTGGGTCCCCACTTACATCCCCCAGCCATCTTTGGAGACCATATGGGAATCCTGGACCCCTATTCAGTAGTAATAAGGCAGCCCTCCTCCCCACTGGGATGATGTCCGAGGAAGCTTAGTGGATATTTGGGACTTTCACCAGTACCCAGTTGTAATGAGGCCACCCCTCACCAACTCATGGTGTCCCATGCATTCCTACTCCTCCCAGCCAAGGTAGTATTAGTGGAGGCCTAGTGGAGAGCCAGAACTCCCACCCCTGCCAGCAGTATCAAGGAGCCCCTCCTGCCATCAAGTGTTAGTGGTCTTCAAGTGGAGAACCTGTACTTCTACCCTCACCTCACAGTAATGAGGTGATGTACCCCACTTCCTTTGCTGAAGTTGTGTCAGGAAAAAGCTAGCTAAAAATAGAAGGTTAAAATAATATCTAGTATCATTATGTAATACTGAAAATTTCTAGTTTCCAAAATTTGAATAAAAAAAAGGCAATCAATAGATATCAACATCAAGATGACAAAAATTTTAGAATTATCTGACAAAGACTTTAAAGGAGTCATCATAAAAATGCTTTTGGCAATTACAAACACAGTTGAAACAAATGAAAAAATAAAAAGTCTAAAATGAAACAAATTCTTAGCAAAGAAATAGAAGATATAAAGAAGAACCAAATGCAAATGTTAGGACTGAAAAAACAGAATAACTGACATAAATAACTCAATGGGAGGACTCTAACAGAATAGAAGGGTCAGAGGAAAGTATCAGGGAACTTGAAGATAGAACAATAAAAATTACCCAGTCTGAAAAACAGAAGTAAATTGACTGAAAAGAATAAATAAACAGAGCCTCAAGGACATGGGGGGACAACCAAAGATCTAACATTTATGTCATTGGAGTCCCTTCAGAAGGAGAGGAGAAAGAGGGTGGGCCTAGAAAAGCAGTCAAAGAGATAATGACTGAAAGCTTCCTATTTTAAATATGTTAAAAGTCAGTCAAGAAGTTGTCCTAACCCCAAACCCCCCCAAAATCCATGCATGCTGACACATTATAGTCAAACCTCTGAAAACTAAAGAAAAAGAAAAATCTTGAAAACAGTGAGAGCAAAGTGACTCCTTAATAATAGGAACAAACAATTCAAATGACAGTATATTTCTTATCAGAAACCATGGAGGCCAGAAGAAAGTAGTGCACATTTTTCAAGTCCTAAAAGAAAAGGACTATCAGACTAGAATTCTATATCTGGTGAAAATATTCTTCAGAAATGAAAGGGAAATCAAGATATTCTCAGCTGAAAGATAATGAGAATAATTTGTCACAACAGACCTACTCTGAAAGAATGGCTAAAGAAAACTCTCTAAATAGAAAATAAATGATAAAAGAAGGAAATATTGAAACATTAAGAAGGAATAACCATGGGACTTCCCTGGCAGTCCAGTGACTCAGCTTTTTCACTGCTGTGGCCCGGATTTAATCCCTGGTTGAGGTACTAAGATACTGCAAGCTGCAGAGCTCAGCCAAAGGGAAAGAAAAAAGAAAAAAGAAGGAATAAACAACATGAGTGACAAGAACAGAATTATGGGTGAATACCGTAAATTTTCCTTCTCCTTTTGAGGTTTCTAAATTATGTTTGATGGTTAAAGCTAAGATTACAGTATTGCATGTCTCTATAGGTATGTATAGGAAATATTTAAGGCAATTATATTATAAATGAGGGAAAGTAGAGGGATGAAAGGGAGATAAAGTTCCTACATTTTACTCAGACTGGTAAAATGTTAACACCAGTAGACTGTGAGGAGTTATTTATATATAATGTAATACATAGAACTATTACTTAAGAAAAAAAAAACCAATACAATGAGCATACTGAAAAACACTGTAGAAAAATCAAAATGTAATTTTAAAAGAATGTTCAAGTAATCCATAGTAAGACAGGAAAAAGGATGAACAAACAGAAACCAAAAAATAAAATGTCAGACTTAAGCTGTAACATAACAATAAGTACATTAAATGTACATGGTCTAATTAAAAGACAGAGACTTGTACAGTGAATTTAAAAAAAAAAAACGAAAACTTGGGCCTGCTTTTATGTTGTCTACAAAAACTCACTTCAAATATAACAAAAAAGGTTAATCTTTATAGATTATGCAAACATTAGTATATTAATATCAGATATGTTACAGTCCTAAGTGGTATGAACCAAACAATAGAGCTACAAAGTATGTGAAGCAAAAAGTGATTGAACTTAAAGAAGAAATAGACATACCCATGATTATAATTGGAGATTTCAACACCCTTGTATTAGTTTCCTAAGGATTCCACAAAAAAAGTCACAAACTTGGCAGCTTAAAACAAAAGAAATCTATTCTCTCTCAGTTCTGGAGTCCAGAAGTCTGAAATCAAGTTGATGGCAGAATTGTTTTCTTCTGGAGACTCTAAGGAACAATCTGTTCCATGCTTCTCATCTAGTTTCTGGTGGTTGCCATGAATTCTTGGCATTCCTTGACTTATAGACACTGCAGTCTCTGTTCCCATTTTTACATAGCCTTCTGCTCTGTGTCTCTGTGTGTCAAATACCTCTCTATGCCTTTCTCTAATAAGCACCCCTATCATTGAATTTAGGACCCATCCTAAATTCAGGATGATCTCATCTCAAGATCCTTAACTTAATTGCATCTTCATAGCTCCCCACCCCCACCCCCCGTAGCCTTCTTTTTTCAAAATAAGGTCACATTTACCACTTCTAGGGTGAAGATATCTTTTTTGAGGCTGCCATTTGACCCATTACAACTCTTGTAACAGCAACTGACAGAGCAAATAGAAAATTGGCAAGGATGAAATAACTCAACAACACCATCAACCGATAAAGTATAATCAACATATATAGAGCATTATACCAAACAACAACAGAAAACACATTACTTTCAAATGTCCACAGAACATGTACCAAGATAGACCACCTTCTAGGTATAAAACAAGCCCCAACAAATTTAGAAGGATTGAAATCATATAGAATTTGTTCTTTTACCACAATAGAATGAAACTAGATATCAGTAACAGAAAGATGACAGGAAAATCTTTAAACACTTGGAAACATACACAGTTCTAAACAACATACTTCTAGATAATTTATAGGTCAAAGAGAAAGTCTCAAGGGAAATTAAGAAATAAAACATTGAATTAAATGAATATTAAAACACAACCAACAAATTTGTGGGACACAAAGCAGCTCTGAGAAGGACATTTATAACACTAATGCTTACATTAGATAAGCAGAAAATTCTCAAATCAATAATCTAAGATCTCTTGTCAAGCACCTAGAATAAAAAGACCAAACTAAACCCAAAGCATGAAGAAGACAGGAAATAATAAAGATAAGCACAGAAATCAAGAAAATTGAAAACAGAAAAACAGAGAACATAGATGAAACAAAAAGCTAGCCCTTTGAGAAGATCAATAAAATTGACAGACCTCTAGCAAGACTGACAAAAGAAAAAGAGAGAAGACAAAACATTACCACTATCGGGAATAAAATAGGGGCTATCACTATAGACACTTCAGATATCAAAAAGATAATGAAGGAATACTACAATCTTGTGTCTACACAGGAATTTGACAACTTAAATGATTTAAATTCCTCAAAAAACACAACTTCGTCAACTCACTTGGTATGAAATAGAACATTTGAATAGCTCTATAAATATTAAGGAAATTAAATTTTTAACTTAAAAACCTCTGAAATAAAATATCCAGGCCCAGATGTTTTCACTGGAGAATTCTACCAAAAGTTAAAAAAAATAATGCCATTTTAATGCAATCTCTTTCAAAAAATAGAAGAGAAGGAACATTTCCTAACTCAATTTATGAAGCTAGTAGTACCTGGATACCAAAATCAAAAGCAGTTAAAAAGAAGAAAAGAAAAACAACTATAGAATAATGTCCATACCATGGAATACCACTGAGCAATAAAAAGGAACAAATGTGATACATGCAAAATTTGGATGAATATGCAGAAAATTATGCTGAATAAAGAGAGCTAATACCCAAAGTTGTATGATTTCATTTATATAACATTCTTGAAATGATAAAATTATAGAAATGGAGAATAAATTAGTGGTTGCTAGGAGTTAAGAATGGGGGTATATGTGAAAAGTGGGTGTGGCTATAAAAGGACAACAGGGCGTTCTCTGTAGTGATGGAAATGTTCTGTATCTTGACTGTATCAATATCAATATCGTGGTTGTTGTATTATGCTAAGCTAGAGTTTCATAAGGTATAACCGTTGGGGAAACAGGGTAAAGAGCCTACTGGACCTCTCTTATTGCTTACAACTTAAGTGAATCTACAATTATCTCAAAACGTTTAAAAAATTATAGGAAACTCAGATTTCTGTGTCCATAAATAATGGACAGTACCTTGTTTAGCATTTTTTTTCATTCAACAAATATTTATTAAATGATTATTATGCCAGGCCCTAGAAATTCAGTATCTTCAAGGCAGACAGTGTTAACTCTCTTATAACTTAGATTCAATGGGAAGAAATAGGCAACATATAAGTAAACAAATAAACAAGATAATTTCAGATAATAAAAAGTGTTGTGAAGAAAATAAACCAGTGTGAGAGGATAGCGAGGGGTAGTATGGTAGTTGGACTTAGACTAGGCAGGCAGAGATGTTCTGTCTGTGGAAGGGACTGCTTCACTGTGCCCCCTATGGGAACGTAGGAGAAAATCTGGGGGAAGAGCATCCCAAGCCTTTTTTCTAGCAATTACCAAAGGCATAAGTTGCTGTTTGCTTATAAAGTTTATAAACTTTGCTTATGAATTTTGCTTATAAAGTTTAGCTTGACTGAACAACAGAAATGTGGCTAGTGTGGCTGGTGTGTGAGATGAATTTGAAGAGGTCTCAGAGGCCAGGTTAGATGGGGCCTCATAGGCCATGATGACAGTGTGTTTATATTTTACCATAAATGCAGAAAAAACATTGGAAGATTTTAAGCAGAGGCATAACATGAACTGATTTATGTTTTTTTTTTTTTTTTTTTTTTTTTTTGCGGTATGCGGGCCTCTCACTGTTGTGGCCTCCCCCGTTGCGGAGCACAGGCTCCGGACGCGCAGGCTCCGGACGCGCAGGCTCAGCGGCCATGGCTCACGGGCCCAGCCGCTCCGCGGCATATGGGATCCTCCCAGACCGGGGCACGAACCCGTATCCCCTGCATTGGCAGGCGGACTCTCAACCACTTGCGCCACCAGGGAGGCCCTGATTTATGTTTTTAAAATATCATGTTGACTGCTTTATGGAAAATGGAAAATTTAAAGCAAAGAAATTAGTAAAGTCACTCGTAATAATTTGGGCAAGAGATGATGAAGCCTACCCATATCTCTTCAAATTGAATTAATTAAAAGTGCATGTTAAGTTAATAAAGGAAGGGAAGGATAGAGTATTGAAAGTGAACATTGGAAGTGGTTACTTATTTCAAAAGCCCTCTGTAGGAACAAGAACATAAGTAATGGAGTCTTAGCTCATAGTCATTTCACCCGTTGAGGGCTGAGTCTCCTGGGAAATCAAAAGGAGAGGAAGGTTTTCGTGCTGTCATCAAGTATCAAGGATTGCTTGCAGAGTAGTGTGGTGTGTAGTGTGTAGTGTACCTACTAGTCAGGGCTCTCTAGAGTAACAGAGTCAATAGGATATATATTTATATTCATATTTATATTCAGTCATATTCATATATAGAGAGATATGGAGAGAAAGAGATTGATTTATTTTTAAAAATTGGTTTACACAGTTGTGGAGACTGGCAGGTTCAAATCTGCAGGCTAAGCAGGCTCCAGGCTGGAAACTCAGGGAAGAATAGTTATTGTAGCTTTAAGTCTAAAGGTAAACCACAGGCAGAATTCCCTCTTACTCAGGAAAGGTCAGTCTTTGTTTCATGGCCTTCAACTGATTGGATGAGGCCCATGCACATTATAAAGGATAATCTGCTTTACTCAGAGTTTACTGATTTAAATGCTGATCTCCTTTAAAAAAATACCTTCACAGAAACATCCAGATGTATTTGACCAAATATCTGTGTACTCTGGCCTAGCCAAGCTGACACATAAAATTAAGCATCATACTTAGGGAAGTTGAATTCTATTGATACATAACACAGCTTTGAAGAGACCATGTATGCCGTGCATAAGAATCTCAGCAGTAATAGGTGGAGACAGATGATAATGATCAGAGGAACACACCTTGACTTTGGGGCTGCACAAGTCTTATCATAACCCTTCTTGAGGGTATGGATAGAGCCTTGGGGATAAAAACCAAGATTAGATTTATCAGCTGCCTGGAAAGATGAAGGCTTAGAGTTTGCTTTAAGTTGATTCAAAGAAAATAAGGAAATGTGATTCATTTTCCATACTCAAGTTTGTGGACTAAGTGTTAAACATAATGCAGAATGCCAAAGATGGTAAGACTGGTTCACAAGTTAGGTTTTAATTTTATAAGAAAATACCCATTTACAAAGGCACAGGTAATATCTCTATTATTTGTGCTGACAGATTAAGGGTGTGTGGAGGTCTCTCTTATTGCTAATTCTAGTCAACTTTGGTTCTTTTTTCTGAGAATCAGAAAATAAGAATGATGATTCTCAGAGTTTTTTTCAGAGCTCTCATTACAACAAATATGCATTGATCATCACCTATTCATAAAACACTGGGCTAAGTAAGTGCTCAGGGCAACATAAAGAAATAATTTCTGCACTGAAGGAATTAACACCTTAGGTGGGAGGTGAAAAAGCAGGCAGTGTAGCTATTTGCCACTTTGACTTTTAGGTCAGACCAAAAGGGGTTACAATTCCCCACTTAAACTAATTACTAGCTTTATGTACTTGAGCAAGTAACTTGTTCTCTTTGAGACCATTTTCTGATCTGTAAAATGGTAATAATATCATGGATCCGCATGTTACACTGAGTTACTTTCTAAAGTAAAAGGTGGGATGATAATCCCATGTAATCAATATTATGCTTAAAAATATCCCATCACTTATAAAATACTGCACCCACAATTTTGTGTGTGTGTGTGTGTGTGTGTGTGTGTGTGTGTGTGTGTGTGTGTGTGTATATATATATATATATATACAGTACCTCTTATACACTAAAATTTGACAGTCACTAAACTGGACTAAATAAAAGAATTAAAAGAAAGTCTGTAAGCAAATGTCTGGGCATTCAACCATTTGATTTTTTTAGATGACTATCAATCCCCAGTAAAAAATAGGAAGTTAGGTAGAGAATTTTTTTTTTAACATCTTTATTGGGGTATAATTGCTTTACAATGGTGTGTTAGTTTCTGCTGTATAACAAAGTGAATCAGCTATAAGTATACATATATCCCCATATTTCCTCCCTCTCTTCTCCCTCCCACCCTCCCTATCCCACCCCTCTAGGTGGTCACAAAGCATGGAGCTGATCTCCCTGTGCTATGCGGCTGCTTAGGTAGAGAATTATTAAAGTTTCTGCTTGCTTCAAGGATTTTCTCCATATTAAGTCTTTTTAATTATATGTTTGTGCTTATAGATTTGTTTTTTTAAATTAGTCTCTGCTTTACAACAAAGTGAATCAGTCATACATATACATCTGTTCCCACATCCCCTCCCTCCTGCGTCTCCCTCCCTCCCACCCTCCCCATCCCACCCCTCCAGGCGGCCACAAAGCACCGAGCCGATCCCCCCGCGCCAGGCGGCCACCCCCCACCATCCATCCACCCCACTCCCAGCAGTGTATACACGTCCATGCCTCTCCCCCGCCCCATCACAGCCCCCCCTCCCCATATCCCCAAGCCCACCCCCAGTAGGTCTGTGTCTCTATTCCTGTTTTACCCCTAAGTTCTTCATGACATTTTTTTTTCTTAAATTCCATATATATGTGTTAGCATACGGTATTTGTCTTTCTCTTTCTGAGATTTGTTTTTATTGTGAGAAGTGAATATTGGAGTAGCTACATTTTTTTAAGGGGTTGAGGGAGAGGAGGTTTGTGGGGAATGTGTTCAAAGCAAGTTGAATTGCAACTTCAGTGTTATAGGACTTTTGTGCAGAGTAAATAAAATACTTAGGTGAATCACCTATTATCACACCTGACACAGGATAAACACTCAGATGCTAATTATTTTTTGTTATTTTAATTAATTTTTTGTTGTAGAAGTATCAATAATTTGATCATCACAAGGCTGGCTGGCAAGGTGATGTTTATAGCCCCATTCAGCCTTAAATTCTCTGATCTTGAACATTTTTAATGTATAACACATGATCTATTTTGACAATCTATTTCCACACCTGCATAGAGTATTCTGAAAAAGGAAAAAATAACTCCTGGTTTGGAAGTCAGGAAAGACCTCATGGAAGAGGGAGTGTTTGAAGAACTTAAGAACTAGTGGGTGACCCTTGAAGAACTAATGATTCTTTGATGGATATAGAGAGTGATTTTGGTAGCCACCTTTTGTTGAACAGTCACTCCTCTCCCCACTCTAACCCTTCCCCACTTCTAGGAGGCCGAAACCTGACTCCCAGACCAGGAGCTTGCTTCCCCAACTTTCCTTGCAGCTAGACATAGACATGTGATACAATCCTGGCCAATGAGCTGTAGGGTGGCTTCTAGGAGATCTTTCCTTCCTGATTATCAGAGAGGAAGGAGAAGGAGGGAGGGAGGGAGAGAGAAAGAAACTAGTTTTCCCCATGAGCACAAAAATAATAGAAAATATTTATGTAATGCTATTTGCCAGGTACTATGTTAAGATTTTTACAGTTTTTCATATTGGAATATTAAATCTCCACTTTATATATATTGTCATTAAATCCTAGATACTATTTTTATCTGTATGTTATAGATGAAAAAACTAAAGCTCAGAGAACTTATGTACATTCTGAAGGTCATGAAACAGAATTAGATTTTGAACACAGTCTAATTCCAGTAGATATAGTCTTGACTATTATGCTATGTAATGAACCCCAACAAATTGGTGATGATACAACTGAAAGAAGGAAAACACTAGCTCCTTGAAAATTTTTGTGACAGAAAATTAACCAAAACATGAAACTGAGTTCCTCTGCATTTATAGAATTTTGGAATATTTAAGGTCTTAATTGTTTAGCTCACTGTTAGGTGGATTTTCTGTTACTTGCAAACAATAAAAGATAATCTTGGGATTCCTTAGATGGTACTGTGGCAGTGTTGGAGTTAGAAATGAACATTTCAGGCAGGGAGAACAGCATGAACAAATTCAAGGATGGGTTGGGTTTAGAGGATAGCTATTAACCTCCATTTGCTGGACCAGAGTCCATGTGATAGAGATGTAGGAAATGAGTCCTGAAATACGGAAAGAGACCTAAGGTAACAACATCTTATTCCAATTTTCACTAATTTCAGGCAGAATTTCTCTTTAAGGTCATTGAACTTGGGAGCAATAAACTTAGAACATTGCTTTAAGAAAAGCAACCTGGTAATACAGATGGTCTTTCTTCTAAGGGTATGAACAAAGTGACAATTATATTTCATAAATGTGGCCAGAAAGAAATTTGTATGCCATATGTAATTGAAGAATTATCTCTAGCCTTGAATTCTAGTTATACCTTTGCAAATCTCTAAGAAAAAATTATGCCAGGAATATGTGCTACCCATTATGTTTGCATGGAGATGTTTGATTTCTCACTATTAACTCTTTAATCCATTGAAAAATGTTTTAGAGCAAAATTACTTCCATTATCAAGTCCTCAAATCCTTTTTCTGAGAAACCATGTAATGTACTGCTTCATAAGTTCCCTGTCTAATGAAACACTACAGCAAAGGCTCTAAATCAAACCTGTGCTTTTTACTTCAGTCCTCCTATTTTGCAGGGACTGAAGGACAGAGCACATGTATCATCAAGATTGGCTGTTTTCTTTTTAACATAGCTTCTCTTTTCCTGAACATTCTTTTAATGCCAGAGGCAGTGTAGTATAAGGAAAAAAGTATAGGATTTGATTTTAACGGAACTAATTTTTAATCTGGCTCTAACTTTTATATGTCCTCAGATAAATTCTACTTAGGCACTCCAATCTTTAGTTTTCTTATTTATAAAATGGAAATAACTCTTCCCTTGTGAGGAATAAATGAGACAATATATGTGTTCAATAAATGCTAAACTTATTTTCCTCTTTGCTGAATCATAATGAATAAGCATAGGTAATTATTAGGATATTTTGGAAAATATCCTTGTAATCTAAAACATCAGTTACAATTATTTAGAAAAAAAAGAATTGAGTCATTTTGAGACTCTTTAAATGCGATTTTCTACTATGGATCAGCATCAAATGTTTGCTTCTTTTGGAACTCTTTCTTCCTTTAAAATTCTTATATTACATTGATTTGAAGAAAGCTTAACCCAGAATTTTTATTTCTAAAAGATAACTTTCTGGTGTACTCATCTGCTGCCAAGACAGCCACTATCAAATGGTAGCAAAATGGAAAACCAAATGAAACATGGAGGGCATTCATTGTGTTCCAACTGCATTGATTAGTTCTTTGAAAAGCAAAGATGATTTTATCATAGATTCACAAGCAAATTCTTACTAAATTTGAATTTATGTCTATAGATGGATGATATCAAATTTTCTCTTTGTTTTGACATAAAGCAACAATGATGCTTAACAGTGACCCACCTACAAAAGGATGATAAAGAAATGAGGCAGTTGATCAAATGAAAATCAGTCACTGAGTCAAATATAAATCTGATTTACTGTGATGCACACCTCTGGTTTGATTTGCATGAGTATCTCTATGTCTGGAAATTCCAAATGTACCTACTGAAAGCAGATGCTTTAGCAGTTCTGAATTTAGGGATATTCTGAGCACAAAAGTTCAGGAAATAGGGAGACCCACAGGCAAAGGTATGAGATAAATAAATGTAAATGTACCCAGGAAAAATTTTCTCACTAATATACTATTTTCATAGGACTGATAACTTCCAAGAAGAGCAACAAAACTAAAATAATCTTTGGAAATTTAAAGCAGTGTTGTAATTTCCTGCTGAATAAATGTTGATTTAATTTTGACATTGGGTATCTAAAATTGGTTTCTCCATGTGTCATTCAGAGCTGAATTTATCCCACAGAGGTTTAAGTAAATTGTTGGTAAATATAGTGTCAGTACAGTAGTGATGATAGAAGGAAAATTATAAAAACCTATGTAGTTCAAACTTTAAAAAATTATGTGGCACAATTATATTGCATATTCTGGATAGAGGGTTATAGTCCCTTAAACATCCAAAAGGATTGTAGATGCAGTATTAAGATATAAAGAAAGCCTCTGAAAAGCATTTTATTTTATTTTTTTCTCACATGAGTTTTTTTTTTTTAATTGAAGTATGGTTGATTTACAATGTTGTATTAGTTTCAGGTATACAGAAAAGTGATTCAGTTATATATGTATACATATTTATGTATACATATATAACTGAATCACTTTTCTGTATATATATATATAAAACTGGTCATCCTCTTCTTGTTCCTGATCTTATACGGAATGCTTTCAGCTTTTCATTGTTGATGATGTTGGCTGTGGGTTTGTCATATATGGCCTTTATTATGTTGAGGTGTTCCCTCTGTGCCCAGTTTCTGGATAATTTTTTTTTATTATAAATGGATATTGAATTCTGTCAAAAGCTTTTTCTGCATCTATTGAGATGATCATATGGTTTTTATTCTTCAATTTGTCAACGTGGTGTATTATATTGATTGATTTGCAGATATTGAAAAATCCTTGAATCACTGGGATAAATCCCACTTAATCATGGCATATGATTCTTTTAATGCATTGTTGGATTTGGTTTACTAGTATTTTGTTGATGATTTTTGCATATGTGTTCATCAGTGATATTGGCCTGTAATTTTCTTTTTTTGTGACATCTTTGTCTGATTTTGGTATCAGGGTGATGGTAGCCTCATAGAATGAGTTCAGGAGTGTTCTTTCCTTTGCGGTATTTTAGAGTAGTTTCAGAAGGATAGATGTTAACTCTTCTGTAAATGTTTGGTAGAATTCATCTGTGAAGCCATCTGGTCCTGGACTTTTTTTGTTTGTTGGGAATTTATTAATTACTGTTTTAATTTCAGTACTGGTAATTGGTCTGTTCATATTTTCTATTTCCTCCTGGTTCAGTCTTGGGAGATTGTACCTTTCTAAGAATTTGTCTGTTTACTCTAGGTTGTCCATTTTATTGCTGTATTGTTGCTTACAGTAGTCTCTTATGATCTTTTGTATTTCTGTGGTGTCGGTTGTACCTTCTCCTTCATTTCTGATTTTATTGATTTGAACCCTTTCCCTTTTTTCTTGATGAGTCTGGTTAAAGGTTTATCTTTTCAAAGAACCAGCTTTTTCTTTCATTGATCTTTTCTATTTCTTTTTGTTTTTGTCTCTATTTCATTTATTTCGGCTCTGATCTTTATGAGTTCTTTCCTTCTGCTAACTTTGGGTTTTGTTTGTTCTTCTTTCTCTAGTTGCTTTAGGTGTAAGGTTAGGTTGTTTATTTGAGATTTTCTTGTTTCCTGAGGTAAGCTTGTATTTCTATAAAGTTCCCTCTTAGAAATGCTTTTGCTGCATCCCAGAGGTTTTGGATTGTTGTGTTTTCATTTTCATTTGTCTCTAGGTATTTTTTAATTTTCTCTTTGGTAAAAATCATTTTAGATTCAACAAATAACATGGTTTGAAAAGGATTGTCTGATCCTACTCATTTCACAGAAGCAGAGACTGAGGTCCTAAAGTGAATTGTGTTAAATCACCACAATGCCAAGTGTTATAAAGATTGTCCAAATTAGGTAAGCAATCACTGTCATCAAATTATTTACATGTGAACATCAATTACAGGGAGAAACTTGAAGGTAATGGTCTTTTCAAATGTAGTTTACACAGAAAAGAGAAGATATGAGAAGGTAAAGAGAGAAGGACAGATGGCAAAGAAGCATATGAAAAGATGCTTCACATCATATGTCATCAGAAAATGCAAATTAAAACAACAACGATACCACTACACACCTATTAGAATGCCCAAAATTCAGAACACTGATAACACCAAATGCTGGAGAGGATGTGGGGCAACAGGAACTCTCATTCATTGCTGATGGGAATTCTGAATGGTACAGCCACTTTGGAAGACAGTTCGGCAGTTCTTACAAAACTAATCATACACTTTCCATGTGATTCAGCAATTGCACTCCTTGGTATTTCTCCAAAAGAGTTGAAAACTTACGTTCACACTAAAACATGCACACAAATGTTTTTAGCAGCTTTATTCATAATTGCCAAAACATTCAAGCAACCATGAGTCCTTCAGTAGGTGAGTGGATAAACAAACTGTGGTACATTCAGACAATGGAAAATTATTCAGCACTAAAAAGAAGTGAGCTATCAGGCCATGAAAAGATTTGGAAAAATCTTAGGTGAATACTCTTAAGTGAAAGAAGCCAATTTGAAAAGGGAACATAATGTATGATTCCAATTTTATGGTATTCTGGAAATGGCAAAACTGTGGAGACAGTAAACCCAGGTTGCCAGGGGTTTGGGCGGGGGTGTAGCATGGAGGAAGGAAGGATGAACAGGCAGAGCACAGAGAATTTTTAGGGCAGTGAAACTACTGTGTATGATACTATAATAACAGATATATGTCATTATACATTTGTCCAAACTATTAAAAAGTACAATACCAAGAGTGAACCCTAAAGTAAACTATGGACTTTCTGGAAGAATTAGAAAATAAAACAGACCAACCACAGGTAATGAAATTGAAACTGTAATTAAAAATCTTCCAACAAACAAAAATCCAGGACCAGATGGCTTCACAGGCAAATTCTATCAAACATTTAGAGAAGAGTTAACACCTATCCTTCTCAAACTTTTCCAAAAAATTGCTGAAGGAGGAACACTGCCAAACTTAGTCTACGAGGCTACCATCACCCTGATCCCAAAACCAGATAAAGATGTCACAAAAAAAGAAAACTACAGACGAATATCACTGATGAACATAGATGCAAAAATCCTCAACAAAATACTAGCAAACAGAATCCAACAGCACATTAAAAGGATCATACACCATGATCAAGTGGGATTTATCCCAGGGATACAAGGATTCTTCAATATATGCAAAACAGTCTATGTTTAATGCACTACGTGCTGCTGGCTGCTGGAGGTGCAGGAGGAAAGGCTGGTGTGGCCAAAGCATCATGAAAAACTAGGAGTACAGTCATCCCCCTTTATCCTCAGTTTTGCTTTCTGGGGTTTCAGTTACCCACAGTCAACCTTGTTCTGAAACTATTAAGTAGAAAATCCCAGAAATAAATGATTCATAAGTTTTAAATTTGAAGAGGTTCTGAGTAGTGTGATGAAATCTCACATTATCCCATTCTGTCCCACCTGGACTGGGAATCATCCCTTTGTTCAGTGTGTCCACACTATATGCCACCTGCCTGTTAGTATAAGAAAAAACATAGTGTATGTATATATATGTGTGTGTGTGTGTATATATATATATATATATATATATATATATATGTATATAGTGTATATGTGTGTGTATGTGTATATATATAGGGTTCGCTACTCTCTGTGGTTTCAGGCATCCACTGGGGGGTCTTAGAACGTATCCCCTATGGATAAGGGGGGGTCTACTGTATAGATAAAGATGAGGTCAAAGAGGGGCATTGGAGTCAGATCACTCAAGGCTTGTGAGCCATTAGAGGGATCTGAGATTTTACTCTACAAACTATGGAAATCCATAGAGTATTTTCAGCTGGAAGTCATAAGATCTGACTTACCTACACCACCTTGCTTTTTCTTCCTAATGTTTGATATTCATAATTAGGAATTGCTTCTGAGGCCAGCTACCATCAACCTTCTAACTATGAAAATAGGTGAAGGGAGACAGGAGAGGGGTGTGGTTAGGAAATCTGGGGTTGAAGCTATACCATTCACTACTATATGAAAACACTCCTTCAGAGCACTGGGGGATGTGATGCAACATCAATATTGACAGATGTCTGTGTCCTGCCAACATGAGAGAGCTAAGTGGGATATAAACACTACAGGTGCCTTGCTATTCAAAGTTGTTGGCATGTTGCCCTCAAATTTATTTCTTTTTGAAAAGATCATGTTTATTATTAGGATGTCAAGACAGTATATCAAGGCCAAGTTATCAATGAAAACACCCAATATCCTGCACAGGAGATTCAGGAGGAAAGTGGCAGTTCTTTCTTGAGTCTGAGCACATGGAGCTTAGATCGATATTTGATATGCACTTTGGGAAAAATGTCATGAATATACTGAAAGTTAATGGGAATTAAAAAAATAAAATGTATATGACCCACAATCTTAAAAATGAAGTTCTAAAAACATTTTTTCAGTAGTTTGTATCATAGATTTTATAATCCCTTTAACATCTTGAAAATAGAGGAACTTTCACAGAGATTTAGTGACTTTCAAGTCAAGCAAATTAGTTGATGAAAGATCATGCAGTATCTTTTCTGATGGGAAAGGCTGAGATGAATAAAGACCCTTAAGATCAAAACACTAAAAAGATTAAGCCAGTTGAGTTCCAATCAGCAAACTTTTCTGTAGGCAGAAGGGTATTTTCAGCAGTGTTCAATGAGGTTTTTTTAAAAAAATGATATCTGAATGATGAAGTGACTATGCTCCTGTTGCAATATAGGAAGAAAAGCTGATGGCACTTCTCTCCCTCATTATTTGCAGCACTTCCTTCAATACAGTTGGTGGTCTTGTTACAGGCAGAAGTGCCGACTCAGCATCTCCAGTATTAGATATTAGTACCAGTGTGAACACGTTTATTCCTGGGAGTAAACAGTCTTTTCCCTTTCTCCCTGGACTTTGATAGAATATCTTCTCATGAACATCTACGTGGGTTCTGTCCTTACTTCTCAAACCCTGTTTCTAGGTTGTCTGTTTGGTAAATGATCTTAGACTCTCCAGTGTGCCAGACACATGCAGCTGTTCTTGTTTGATTGTCAACTTAACTATGAAATGTGCCTCCTGACACTTGCTTATGCTGGTAGCTTTGGTGGAGTTGTTAAGAAGGAGAGAAGGTGATTCTGTGTCATTTAAAATGCAGCAATATTTTCATTGTTTTAGTTCATTTCCCGCTCATGGAGCTCTTGAAACTTTGCCCATGAGTCTTCCGTGTGGAAATCTTGGGCATTTATTCTGCCCTGGGAGTTCTTGGGCCTCTGGTATATTCATTTGACCCTGTTTCTCTTTGCTGTGATTTTGTGTTTATAAATTACTGTTTTTTCCTTTTGTAATAAGGCACAGGACCAGTTACTAGGGAAGAAGGGAGAATAATAAGGGGAAACAGAAATATGACTAAACTATCTTGTTTCCTTGGAGCACTGGGACAAACTGCCATAATGTGGAAGCATTTTGTGAATTTGCAAGGATCTTCAAGACCAACTATAGTTAAAAAAAACAAAAAACAACTATAGTTTACCATGTTAATTTCTTATTGATTTTTAGCAATTTAAAATGCTTGAGGCTTAGCTTAGCATGCACTTCTGGGCTTTTTAAATTAGATCTGTATATACAAGTCTAAAATGTTGATGGAAATTTTATGACTTTTTTAAGATTTAGGAGAAAGAAAAAGGAAGAAGCTCTTTATCCTTTTATTTGGTAGTTATTTTCTTTATGGAAATTGAGGTGAATACAAGGGGAATGTTTATTGCTAAGATATTTTGAGTATTTTTAAACCTCTTTGTAATACTGGGCTTTGATGCCATTCCACTCTGTTAGATCATGACATTTTCGTTATCCAGTGTTAAAATAAACTTGATGAAATAAGGAAAAAGTTAAGATTTTATGTTGTTTTAGAAGGAATGTATGTATTTTCCACTTAATTTTCTATGCTGATAATTTAGTTACTAAGAGGCCCATAAATTCTCCTTTTATAAACTGGAAAATTATAGGATGATTTACTGAGGACAATACATGTGGAACAACATCTAAAGGTTTAATAATCTCTACTTCTCAGTGAGAAATATGGTTTAACATCCATCTCCACCTGGATAATTTTGCTTTCCGTATCAATAAGACATGTCTTATCTTGTTTCCACTCTCATCATTTTTCTCTGGGATTAATTCAGAACCTCCCTGACTTGTCTCTTCATCTTCGTTCTCATACACCACCACCTAGCTCACTGTGCACTTCAGTAGAAAGCCTGCTGCACTTTGGTAAAGGCTTGGCTCTCAGTCTGGTTTATGCCACCAAATAACATTATGATTTTGGGTGAATTATTTTGCTGATAATCTCTCCTCTACATGCCTCACAGTGTTTTGTAATGGGGTCATGAGATAGGATACAGTGAGGTGCTTTTTAATGATAAAGTGCTATATAAGTGTATATAAAAGGCAGTATTATTCCTGAAGGACAGCCCGTATTATGTCATTCCCTTACTCAAAAAAATCTTCAGTGATTCCCTATTACTTAAATAATCAATTCAAACTTTTCCTATAATTAAAGGACTCTAATCTCCCACCTTAATATAGTCCTTACTTACCTTTCTGATTCTATTTCCCCCCTCTCTCTCTCATGCTCTCTTGATTCCAATGATGTTTTATTGGAATTCTAAGCTTTTACACATTAATTCCTCTACGTAGAATTTCTTTCCCCAAATATTCAAATTACTGTTCATTCATGAGCTCTTTCATGACATCATTCTTCTACATATGGAAGCAATCTCTCTTATATCTGAAAAATGATATCTGTTTTTCTTTATTTCATCACTTTCTACCTTATTTATGGGCAGGCCTTATCTCCTGTACTATACATTCCTGAAGGGGTTCTTCATATCCCCAAATGCCTAGAATTTCCCATTGCACATTCTATCTGCTCTATAAATACTTGAATAACTATAAAAAAAAGCCTATTGTTTTTCTTTTAAAAAATCTTTTTTCAGCTTCACTGAGGTATAATTCACAAAGAAAATTGTAAGATATTTAATGTGTACAATGTGATGATTTGATATACATATACATTTACTTTGTGAAGATTCCCCCCATTGAGTTTATTAACACATCCATCACATCACATATTTACCCTTTATTGTATGTGAGAGAAATTTTAAGTTCTATTATCTTATCAAATTTCGGTTGTATAATACAGTGCTATCAACTATAGTCACCATGTTATACATTAGATCCTTAGACCTTATGTTATAATTGAAAGTTTGTACCTCTCTAGCAACATCCCCCTGTTCCCCCATCCTCAACCCCTGGCCCTGTCATCTTTAACTGGAAGTTTGTACCCCTGTAGCAGTACCCTTCTAGCAACCTTCCCCTATTTCTCCCATCCCCAACCCCTGGCAATTACTCTTCTACTCTGTTTCTATGAGTTTAACTTTTTTTTAAAGATTCTACATACAAGTGATACCATGCAGTATTTGTCTTTCTCTGTCTGGCTTATTTCATTTAGCATAATGCCCTCCAATTTTATCTATATTGTCATAAATAATAGATTTCCTTTTATTAAAAGGCTGAATAATATTCCAGTATGCATTGTGTGTGTGTGTGTATGTGCGTATGAACATTTTCTTGATCCATTCAGATTTTGACAGAAACTTAGTTGGTTTCCATACCTTGGCTATTTGAGTAATGCTGCAGTGAACATGGAAATCCAGATATCTGTGCAAAATAATTTTTCAGTTCCCTTTGGATATATACCCAGAAGTGGGATTGCTGGATCTTATGATAGTTCTATTTTTAATTTTTTGAGGAATCTCTGTACTATTTTCCATAGTGACTGTACTAGTTTGCATGCCCACCAACAGTGTACCAGGGTTCCCTTTTCTCTACATCCTTGCCAACATTTATCTCTTATCTTTTTATAATAGCTATCCCAACAGGTATGAGGTGATATCTTACTGTGGTTTTAACTTGTGTTTCCCTGATGATTAGTGATGTTGAACACCTTTTCATGTACATGTTGCCATTTGTATGTCTTCTTTGGAAAAATGTCTATTCAGGTCCTTTGCCCATGTATTAATTGGGTTATTTGCTTCTTTGCTGTTGAATTGTATGAGTTTCTTGTGTGTCTTGTGTATTAATCTCTTAGCGGATATGTGGTTTGCAAAACCTTCTCCCATTTCATAGGTTGCCTTTTCATTTTGTCAATGGTTTCCTTTGCTGAGAAGAAGCTTTTAAATTTTGATTTAGTTCAACTTGCTTATTTTTGCTTTTGTTGCCTTTGTTTTTGGTGTCAAACAAAAAAAAAAATCATTGCCAAGACCAATGCCCAAGGAGCTAACCCCTATGTTTTCTTCTAGGAGTTTTATGGTTTCAGGTCTTACATTCAAGTTTTTAATCTATTTTGACTTGATTTTGGGGTATAGTTTAAGATAGTGGTTCAGTTTTATTCTTTTGTATGTGGCAATCCAATTTTCCCATCATCGTTTATTTAAGAGACTATCCTTTTCCCATCGTATATTCTTGGCTTTGTCATAAATTAATTGACCATAAATATGTGAGTTTGTTTCTGGGCTTGTATTCTGTTCCATTGGTCTACATGTCTGTTTTAATGCCAGTACCATAGTTTTGATTACTGTAGCTTTGTAATATAGTTTGACGTCAAGCAGTGTGATGTCTCCAGCTTTGTTCTTATGTCTCAAGGTTGCTTTGGCTCTTAGGGTCCTTTTTGGTTCCTTACAAATTTTAGGATTGTTTTGTCTATTTCTGTGAAAAATGTCATTAGGATTTTGATAGGGATTTCATTGAATCTGTAGATTACTTTGGATAATATGAACATTTTAACAATATTGATTATTTTAATCCATGAGCATGGAATGTCTTTCCATTTATTTGTGTCTTCTTCAATTTCTTTCATCAATGTCTTTTACTTTTCAGTGTATAGATCTTTCACTTCCTTGGTTAAATTTATTCCTAAGTATTTTACTCTTTTTGATGCTATAGTAGATGGGATTGTTTTCTTAATTTCTCTTTCTGAAAGAGAAATTGTTTTTTTTTATTCCCTGAATTCCTTTTAAGAAGTTTTTGTGCTTAATAGATCTTTAAAAAAAAATCTGTTACTATGATGATGGTGGCAAGTATGTACAAATAGCAGAAATGTGCACGTTTAATTAGATGTCAACCTTAATTTTTTTACTGACAGTTAGATATTAAGCAAATCTTTCATTAAAAACTACTCTTTCCCTCTGTGTAGAGATTTTTCATTGAAGGTTATCAATTTCCTCTGACAATCCCCTCAAGTTAGTAATTTCTCTTGCTTGGACTTTGACTCTCAGGGACAAGATGCTGGAATGTTGGAAGTAAGAGATGAAGAATAAGAGAGAAACATCTAGCTTGTTATTTGTTTTATCCCTTGGCCATAGTAGCGATAACTTGTATGTGTTTGTGGGGGGTGGGAATTAGGGTGTCCCAGGAAAAGTGGGCAAAGGACAGATCTTTAGAACTCATTTGGGAAAATTTTACACTTCATTTGATCTTTTTTCTTCTTAATTTATTTTTGGCTACGTTGGGTCTTCGTTGCTGCACTCACACTTTCTCTAGTTGTGGTGAGTGGGGCACTCTTTGTTGCAGTGTGTGGGCTTCTCACTGCGGTGGCTTCTCTTGTGGAGCACGGGCTCTAGGCACACAGGCTTCAGTAGTTGCAGCACGCAGGCTCAGTAGTTGCAGCGTGTGTGCCCTAGAGTGCAGGGCTCAGTAGTTGTGGCGCATGGGCTCAGTAGTTGTGGCTTGCGAGCTCTAGAGCACAGGCTCAGTAGTTGTGGCCCACGGGCTTAGTTGCTCTGTGGAATGTGGGATCTTCCCAGACCAGGGATCGAACCTGTGTCCCCTGCATTGGCTGGTGTATTCTTAACCACTGCTCCACCAGGGAAGTCCACTTCATTTGATCTTACTGACAGTTCAAAGTATTTAATAGCCATTATATCATTTATGTATTTGGTGGGACATGAAGTTCTTTTATTTCATTAAAGAATCTAATCTAATATGGAAATGTTACACCATTCCTAAAAGACGATAAAAATGAAGGGAAGAGTCAGATTCACTAAATGGAACATTTTCTACAAGTTCAGTCTGTATTTGTTAAATGTGAGTGTTTCAGTTACTATAGTTGTATAATATTGAATAAAACATCCCCAAACTTAGTAGCACAAAACATCTTTTATTATATTCACAGATTCTGTGGGCTTGTCCCTGCTTCACAATATCTATGGCCTCAGCTAGAAGATTTGAGGTCTGTGGCTGGAATTATTTGACGGTGTCTTTGGGCATCTCTCTCTGTCTCTGTAGTCTCTCTATGTGAACTTGCCAGATTGTGGTAAGACTTCAGGGAGGCTGGATGTATTACAAATTGGCAGAGTGCTCCCAAGGCTCATGCCCAGAAAAAGAGAGGGAAAGCCAGTGAAAGCTGAATTACCTCTTTTGACCTAGTCTCAGAAGTCACACAGCATCTCTTCTTGTATTGTTTGTCGAGGTAATCACAGTGTCCTACTCAATTTCAGTAGGAGAGTAATAGCCCACACCTTTTGGTGGGAGAGAGGCAAGGATCTGGGAGAGTATGTGGGACCAGAAATCTTAGCATGGCTATTTTTGGAAAATACTGCAGTGCATGTCTTGAAATTGCAACTTAAACTCTGTTTTAGGATTATAAAACTTAACATAAATTACAGTACTAAGTCTAGGGTTGAGAGTCTAAGTCTATTTCAGATACGACTGTTCTAGCTTTATTGTTACTTTTTGAAGGAACTGGAATTTTTTAGTTTTCTTGGTAAGTTGCCCCAGCAAATAGACTTGAAAGCAAAAAACAAAATTAAGTGGACATATTTAAAGAAGTATATGCTCCTGCAGTAGTTTCTGGAGAAGTAATGACCATTTTGAAATAATTAGAATTTCAAATTGTGTAAATTGGTTTCATTTTGCTGACCTGCTTCAGCAGATGCTAACCAAGCTTAGGAGGATTATTCTAATTTCAGCATACAATATCCAGAAATGATGTGAACACGGAGGATTTCATGACCTTCAGAGATGGAATTATGCCCTTTTTAGCAAGGCTTTTTATTTCTAAAATGTGTTCTACTTCCAGCAGACCTGACTCATTAATGCCTGTCCCCTTTCCATGTTGTTCTGGATGGCCAAAGCATCATTACTGAGAACCTCCTTTGTGCAGGGCACATTTTTTCCCTAATTGCTTTGCATAGAGATGAATGCTTTTTCAAGGTTGAAGGCTTTGAATGAGATAAAGACTGCTATTGAGCTAATCAGAGCATATGTGGGAGGGTAAAGGGGCCAATGGTTTTCTAAGAACAGAACCTTTTCCTCTTTTCAAATATAGATCTATTCTACAAACCTCAACAATTGCTTATTGTTGTTCTGCTTTATTCCTCTCTGCATATTCATTTTCTCTTTCACAGTAATACCCCTCAAACACACATGCATGCACACATGCACACTCACACACACATTAATTTTAAGAAAGAATAATCTTTATGATATGGACCCTCTTTTAGAAAATGATTCTTTTGCATCATTATGAATATTGCAATCAGTTGGTGTATTTCTGTTAACCCACTCTAAATTTATACTTTACAGAAGTGAAAGCAGAGAATACATACTTCACTGTGCAACTTTATGTTTCTAGAGTAGTCATGCTTCTAGAATATGTCATAATCTAACCTTTAGGACATAATGATAGACCACTTTTTAAATAGACTTTACTGATAGATTGATAGCTTAAGCTTATACTTTAGGTGCCATTTTATTATCCACTATAGTTGTTTTTGTGATTTTGATTTAACTTACTATATTTTTGCTCTGAGATAATTCATGCATAAGGTGCTGTTCAGAAAAGCAGAGTACCTGTATAACTCTTTATGTATTTCTTTTTATATAGGTTAAGAGAGCTAAAGTGCAAATGGATAGTTTGGTCCTTATTCTCAGCGAGATCAAAGTGCTGATGATGTAGCTTCGTGAATTGTACGTCTTGGTGTTGGCATTAGTTGGAGTGGAGAAACTCAAATGAGGTCATTTGTGATGCATTCTTCTTACTCTCATTCATCTTTCTGTGGCCCAGTGACATCTGTAATGAGGTGTAATAAGGGACAGGGTGCAATATTAGTTGCCAGCATTCTGTGCTTTCTCTAATGATTCAGCTAACCATGAGTGTTCCTAGTAATAAAAAAGGGGGGAAAAAAAGAAAGGGATAATACAAGAGTGAATAAAAGAAACACAGTCACATGTGAGGCAAAAGAGCAAAAATTAAATGAGACATACGGAAACATTCCTGTCTGACTTGTTAAATACTGTAATTTGGGTATGTGGAAAAGGAAATTTCACCTGAAGGAAATAGCATGGGCATATGGACCAAACTGAGTCAATATTATGGAGTTGAATTTTAATTTTTTTGCAATCTGCTATTTCTCTTAATGTTTATTTCCTTTCAGAATCCATGGCTCTGAAGACATAGGCATCTTTTCTCTGAATGTTTTGAAATGTTTTTCTGAAGTCTAGGCTATATCAAACCTTTAGTTGTTTATTATGAACTTTAGGTGGCTTAATAACTTTTTATATTCAGTAGTAATAATAATGTCAACAATATATTAAATGTCTACTCTGAACCTGAAATACTGCTATATATATGAAAAATAGATCATTTTTATTTTATTATATGTATAGTAAGACTTTGCTTCACAAATTTTTTTTTTTTTTTTTTTTTTTTTTTTTTTTTTTTTTTTTGCGGTACAAGGGCCTCTCACTGCTGTGGCCTCTCCCGCTGCGGAGCACAGGCTCCGGACGTGCAGGCTCAGCGGCCGTGGCTCACGGGCCCAGCCGCTCCGCGGCACGTGGGATCCTCCCGGACCGGGGCACGAACCCACGTCCCCTGCATCGGCAGGTGGACTCCCAACCACTGCGCCACCTGGGAAGCCCCACAAAATATTTTTTAACTGGAAGACTCCAAACCACATCTTCTTCATAAAAAGTCTGTTTTTTCCATATTGTTCTGTCAGTTCTGTTGGTCAGAATTAAGTCATGAAATTTAGAACCATAGTTTTTGTTGTGGCTGCTGCTTAACAAGAGATAAAATTATATGTAATTTTAATTTAAATTATATGTAAGTCTGGCCAAATTTTAAGAAGTTCCATTGTAAGTAGAAAAAGGCTTGATCTTGTGTCAGGATGTTTGAAGTTGCTCAATGCTATTATGGTTTTCATTTGGTTCAGTTTTGTCCCTTATTAGAAACTATCATATACATCTTTGCCTCACTGCCTAGTCTATACTGAAAAAGTCCTCTTGGAAGAATAAATTACTGATCAGAAGTTTATAACATAAGCAAAAATAAATAAATAAAGGAATTTAATTATTGCTTTAACATTGATAGCAAACAGGTGTAGCCTATGTTTACTAATCCTGTTTGCATTTACACTGGCCCTGTCCTCCCACTCTCACCACTCAATTGTCAAAATCCCACTCAACATTGAAGACCTAGTTCAAATGCAACCTGCTTTCCAAAGTTTCCCTAATACCTTTCCTCCTTCCCCAAATGAAGCAACAATCTATTTTCTGTCTTCCTGTAACACTTTGCCTGGCTCTTAAAGCACGCTTGTAAGTTACAGTTGTTTAATTATTAGTTATTTACAAAAGTCTCTTATCTGTTTTACGAATAGCCCTATTATCCTCCAAATGTTGGGGGTAGGGGGGGTGACTCGTTTACTGCTTGATCCTTAACAACATTTCAAAAAGAAAAAATGCTGGTGAACCTAAATACACATTGCCAGTTCTGTGTGACTTCCTTCTTATGCTCACATACTCATTTAATTATGTTTCTATTGGTGTGGAAATAGCTTATTGGCATCTTTAGCATGTGCTTTGCACACCAGCAGAAGAATATTTTAGAGAAAAATTATTAATTGAAACTTTGAAAAATAGTAAAAGTTGTCATTATGGGAAAAAATCCATTTCTAGATAATTCTTCCTACCAAATTTATAATTATTTGTGAATTACATATGTATGGGAATGAGGGTAGAAGTGAGGGTTGGGAATGAGATCTTTTAGGTTTCTAAAAATACTAACTTCTCCCTGATTTCCAGTCATGGATTCACACATGTCCATTTAGTTTATCTCACAGTCATACTACTCACTTTCTCTCCTGTTAGATTTTCAATGTGGGTTTTCTCCCTCTACCCTACAAACAAAATAAATCCTTCTGTTACTTTATTCAATGGATCCTTGTCCTACGACATTATATTTATTTCCATATGTTACTGACGTTGTTCAATACCAGGATGCAGGGTAGTTAGATATAGGTTGGTTCTCTAGCATAGAACTGAAGTGGCCCTGTGGCTGAGGCAGACACATAGAATGACCTGGTACACAACTTGTGGGTATTGCAGGGAGGCAAGTCCTTTAGGAGTGCACTCTCTTCCCCTTAGTGTAGGCGCTGGGCTTGCTATTTGAATCTTGCCACACAGCAGTTATTCTTATAAAAGTATTGATATTTAATTTAACTCTATTTCTGAGAAAGATTGACAAATATTTCTGTTTTCTGTAATATTAATTTAGTTGTAATTTTAGTGGGGAAATACCTTAAATAATTTAACTTGGGATTCACAAAAATTAAGTGAGCAGGAGAGCTACTGTATAGGGTCTTTGTTCTTTAGGAAGTTGACAGACATGATGCCTATTATGGCTTTCTAAGTAACAACCTAACTTCACTGGGCACTGAGTGCTTGAGGTGGATAGATGGCTGATGCTCAGATTCAAATGCTACTGCCTGAAGTCCCCATTTTTTGAAATACTGAGATAGCATGTAAATTCACTGAATGCAAGGGAACAAAAGTGACTGTTATTCACCAATTAAATTCTTTCCTCCCAGTGCAGAAATCAATCCTGTACTTTAGCCAGTGGGGAAGATAAAACTTTAGGACAGCAACCAGCTGTGGTGGCAGAAGGAAAGGCAATAAGAGTTTAGAGGCAGGAGCCACACTTGGCTAAAACAGGGGAGAAAAATGGACTCAAATTGGCATTGGGTGTTCACTCAGGGCATGTATACTACATCCTCGGCATAAGCTGATAGTATCAAAAGAGACCACATGGGGCAAAGGGCTGACTTAAAAAATCAGTTCTGGCAGGTTGGTTTTGTCTCTTAGAGATGTGGAGGAGCATTCTGCGGTCACATCCCAAGGGCAGACAGAATGCAAAACTCAGTTCCCACATTGCTTGCAGTGACTAATAAAGAAACGTCTAGGAGATGATTGTTGGAGTAGTGAAACTGGCATATTATGGGTGAGTGGGGACCAGGTGACTGGGAGCATTGTGGGCTGAATGCAAAGTACAATAGAATGAATAACCAAGGCAGTGATTGTAATTGAGTGAGATTAAATTGGAAAAGTTTCAGGGGCAGTGACTAAGGCTTTACATTGCCCACAGTGCTAGAAGAGAGCACAAGTGTAAATTAATTGAGCAAATGTAGGCCAAAACATCTTTGATCAGAACATCTATATTTCAAAAATGGTATTTAGGGACAGTTACTTCTTTTATGAGTTCTTATCAGATATTGGTGGTAGAAAGAATTCTTTCCTTATTCATTAGTGAAAAAGCAACCCAGAAGTGTTGGAATAGTGAATTGACTCTAGAATTTTTCCCATGTCCAACTCCCTTTTCCTGATGGATCACTGCCTTATGGAAATAGGAACTGTGATTTATCCCTGCTGTGGAACATGGTGGCTCTAGGTCCTTCACTGTAACTGAGCAGTCTCTGATGGTCTTGTCACACTCTCAGTTTGCTTGCCCATGGATTGTTAGGTCTTTCTGTGTCAGCAGTAGAAAAAGAGAAATCCCAGAAATTCCTCCTTTTAAAATGATATTTTTAGGATAATCCAATGTTTTCACTACTTTACATCAAAGACCATTGCAAGAATAGCTCACCGGATTGCAACCTTGAAGAAGCATGGGGTTGAAGCTTCAGAGGACCCCAGCTTACTTTGTGTTCTTTTTTTCTAAGGCTCTGAATAAGCCATACATAGGGAACATCACAGTGGTAACTGGCTTAGTGATCACAATTTCCTACTTTGTATTTTTTAAAAGTTTTACTTCTCAAAGGACCTAGATCAGTAAGCCCTTTAGATCAGACTTGGACAGAGTTTTTGAAACTTCATTTAACCACAGAAATTTAAAGTTGTCTGTGACTGTGGTATGCATTATCCAAGATGAATTATTTCACATTATGTGTTGGAGGGGAAAAATAATTTTCCCTATACCCTTTTAGGTTCTTGGCTGAGAGCCACCCTGACCCACCCCCACCCCTGGCCCCCATAATAAAAGACAGATTAATAGGAGAAAAATAAAGAAATGTTTAATAACATGCATATCTCCTGTATACCCAGGAAAACTGATTAACTCCCCAAAATGGCCCAAGGCACCAACTTAAATACTATCTCCAGCTAAAGACAAAAGATGTGGGATGCAGAGAGTGGGTGCTGGGGGCTGGAAGCCAGTTAATGGAAGATTACTGGGAAAAGCACAGTAAACAAGGTATGGGATTATCTTGAAGATATAAGTTGTCGCCTTCTCCACTGAAGAGTTTCTAGAGATTTATTCATCCTCCTCTTCCTGGTATAGAGAGGTAAAAGTCCTTACAAATGGAGATTTCCCTTGTAAATGCAAATTTCTTTTACCAAAGGGTATCTTTTGTTACCAAACTCAGGTTTGGCTGATAGGGATGATGTAGTAAAAAATTGATGATGTCCTTGAGCATGCGATAAAGAACGAGGAGCTTGCTAGTACATTCTAAGTAGAAAGACACAAGTCATAGTAAATGGGTCCAAACGGATATTTTTGGGTGGATCATAATAGGAAAAACCAATGCAAGTGGAAATGTTACCCAGCTCAGGTTCTGCTGCTCACTGCTGGAAAGCAAATACTCAAGAGACAAGTATTGGTTGGAAAGAAAATATTGCTTTATTCAGGTGGCTGGCAGTCTGGGAAGAAGGTGGACTCATGTCCAAATACCAACTCCAAAGGTTTTGCTTGACCATGAAAGTTTTGGAGAAAGGGAAGTTAATCATTTGGGGAGGGGGTCAGAGTCTTCATTATCTTCCACTGTGTGCAAACTTTCTTCTGACTGGTTGGTGGTGAGGTGACAGAGTGGTGTTCCAGGAATCTTGTGCTCAGCATGAAGTTACCATCCTTCACCTGGGTTGGGGTCTTAGTTCTTGCAGAAGAACTCAAAGATATTGTTATGTATATCCCTCAAGGAGTAACCAGGACTGTTGTTTCTTGATTGCTCCTCCTTTGTTTCTGCATTTCCCTCCCTTCCCTGTTTGAATCTAACCTTTGGAACGCAGGGAAGGTCAAGGAAGCTGAATGAAGTTGATTTCCTACAAACAAGAAACAGGGGACCTGGAAAGGATTTGTAGTGGGGAGCACCTCACAGGGTCCTGCTTGGTTCCACTTCTACTCCATTTTCAGAACTTCTTCTGTGTCTGCTGTTTCTTAAAAATAATCGGCCCTAAAATGATCCTTATGCCAAAGAGGCATGTTGTGGGGTGATAAATTCTGCTCCCTTTCATATGTGTCCAGAAACAACTTAAAATGCGCATGTCCACAGCCACACACTTCCACACACATGTGTTTAAGAGAATGTTTTTTTTTTGTTTTTTTTTTGTTTTTTTTTGCTGTACGCGGGCCTCTCACTGTTGTGGCCTCTCCCGTTGCGGAGCACAGGCTCCGGACGCGCAGGCTCAGCGGCCATGGCTCACAGGCCCAGCCGCTCCGCGGCATATGGGATCCTCCCAGACCAGGGCACGAACCCGTATCCCCTGCATCGGCAGGCGGACTCTCAACCACTGCGCCACCAGGGAGGCCCGAGAATGTTTATTTTTGAAGGTAATTTTGGTGACCACATTTACAGGGTTTGCAGGTGGTAAAGTCACTGTTAGGTTTTATTCTCTGAAGTGGTGTAGGGAGCCCTATTGTGCTTAATTGCATTTTAGGGAGAAATTAGTTTATTATATAAGATAGCCAGTTATGAATAAGTACATGTGTAAGAGGCAGGAGACAATGCGTTGATAAAAGAAAGAAGAGACGAGGATGGTAACTGGAGTGCATCTTAGCTTGGGGGTAGTGCTTTTATGACCTGAGAGATGACATCATGGGAGGTGGGAATGGAATTCAGGAAGCTCAACTCTTAAAACTTATATGTAACCTTAAATAATCTCTTCTGTTGTTAGTCATTGCCAGGGAGGAAGAAATTTCCCTCTGCCCTCCTAGGTTCTTCGGGCTGGTCTAAGAATTATATTGACATGAGACAGATTAACAGGGGAAAATCAAACATGTTTATAACATGTTTACATGGGAGGGACCCAGAAAAACTGAGTATAGTTTACCCTTGAACAACACAGGGTTTAGGGGCACTGACCCTCTGAAAAGTCAAAAATCCCCATTTAACTTTACAGTTCATCCCCCATATTCATAGTTCTGCATCTGAGAATTCAATCAATTGTTGGCTGTGTAGTACTTTAGTATGTGTTTATTGAAAAAAATCCATGTGTAAGTAGACTCACACAGGTCATCTACATCATATATCTTTCATATCGAAGGGGAGCAGAATTTGCTGTCCCAAAATAGGTCTCTTTGTAATAAAGATAATGTTCAGCTCATTATTTGTAAGAAACTGCAGACACAGGGGAAGTTCTGAAGCTGAGTGGAAGTTACCCTTTTGTAAGAGAAATTTACATTTATGAGGAATGTCTATTTGTAAGGGTGTCTCTCTTGCTGTCCTGGGAAGAGGAGGATAGCCAAACCTCTAGAAACTCTTATTAATGGAGAAGGCAACTAACTTAAATCTGCATAACAACCATACTCTTTTTACTGTGCCTTTCTTTTTTCTTTTTTTTTTTTGAAAGTTATTTTACTTATTTTTTATACAGCAGGTTCTTATTAGTTATTTTCTAATAAGAAAAATATTTTCTCCCATTCTGAGGTCTGTCTTTTCTTCTTAATTGTAGTTTCCTTTACTTTGCAAAAGCTTTTAAGTTTCATTAGGTCCCATTTGTTTATTTTTGTTTTTCTTTCCATTACTCTAGGAGGTGGATCAAAAAAGATCTTGCTGTGATTTATGTCAATGAGTGTTCTTCCTATGTTTTCCTCTAAGAGTTTTATAGTGTCCGGTCTTACATTTAGGTCTTTAATCCATTTTGAGTTTATTTTTGTGTATGGTGTTAGGGAGTGTTCTAATTTCATTTTTTTACATGTAGCTGTCCAGTTTATCCCACAACACTTATTGAAGAGACTGTCTTTTCTCCATTGTATATCCTTGCCTCCTTTGTCATAGATTAGTTGATTAGATTAGTGCCTGGGTTTATCTCTGGGCTTCCTTTTCTTGTCTTTTTTTTTTCTTTAAATTATACATATGTATTTTATTTATACTTTGATATATTTCATGATAAACAATTTTTTTTCCATCTTAACCATTTTTTAAGTGTACAGTTCAGCGGTATCAAATACATTCATGTCGTTGTGCAAAAATCACCTCTGTCCATCCCCATAACTGTTTTCATCTTGTAAAACTGAAGCTCTATACCCATGAAACAATAACTCCCCATTACTCCTTGCCCCCAGCCCCTGGTAACCACCAGTCTACTTTCTGTCTTTATGATTTTGACTATTCTGAGTACCTCATATAAGTGGGATCATACAGTATGTACCGTTTCCTGACTGGCTAATTTCATTTAGCATAATGTCCCCAAGGTTCATCCATGTTGTAAACATACTGCAGAATCTCCTTCCTTTTTAAGACTGAACAATATTCCATTGCATGTATATCCACATATTGCTTATCCGTTCATCCACTGATGGACACTTGAGTTGCTTCCATGGTTTAGTTATTATGAATAATGCTGCTATGAACATGGGTGTACAAATATCTCTTTGAAATCCTACTTTGAATTCTTTGGGATATATGTGCAGAAGTATATAGTATGCTGGTTCATATAGTAATTCTGTCTTAATTACTTGAGGAAACACCATACTTTTTTCTACAGTGACTGTACCAGTTTCCACCACTAGTATACCAGGGTCCCAATTTCTCCATGTCCTTGCAAACACTCATATTCTATTATTTTGATAGTAGCCATCCTAATGGGTGTAAGGTAGTATCTTGTTGAAGTTTTGATTTGCATTTCCCTAATGATTGGTGATGTTGAGCATCTTTTCATGAGCTTATTGGCCATTTGTGTCTCTTCTTTGGAGAAATATATATTCAAGTCTTTAGCTCATTTTGAATCAGGTTGTTTGGTTTTTTCTTGGGGTTTTTTTGGAATTTTTAAATTTTATTTTATTCATTTTCTTATACAGCAGGTTCTTATTAGTCATCCATTTTATACACATCAGTGTATACATGTCAGTCCCAATCTCCCAATTCATCACACCACCACCCCCATCCCCTGCTGCTTTCCCCACTTGGTGTCCATACATTTGTTCGCTACATCTGTGTCTCAATTTCTGCCCTGCAAACTGGTTCATCTGTACCATTTTTCTAGGTTCCATATATATGCAATAATATACAATATTTGTTTTTCTCTTTCTGACTTACTTAACTCTGTATGACAGTCTCTAGATCCATCCACAGCTCCACAAATGACCCAATTTCATTCTTTTTATGGCTGAGCAATATTCCATTGTATATATGTACTACATCTTCTTTATCCATTCATCTGTTGATGGGCTTTTAGGTTGCTTCCATGACCTGGCTATTGTAAACAGTGCTGCAGTGAACATTGGGGTGCATGTGTCTTATGGAATTATGGTTTTCTCTGGGTATATGCCCAGTTGTGGGATTGCTGGATCATATGGTAATTCTGTTTTTAGTTTTTTAAGGAACCTCCATATTGTTCTCCATAGTGGCTGTATCAGTTTACATTCCCACCAACAGTGCAAGAGGGTTCCCTTTTCTCCACACCCGCTCCAGCATTTGTTGTTTGTATATTTTCTAATGAAGGCCATTCTCACTACTGTGAGGTGATACCTCATTGTAGTTTTGATTTGCATTTCTCTGATAATTAGTGACGTTGAGCATCTTTTCATTTGTCTCTTGGCCATCTGTATGTCTTCTTTGGAGAAGTGTCTGTTTAGATCTTCTGCCCATTTTTTGATTGGGTGTTTTGTTTTCCTTAATATTGAGCTTCATGAGATGTGTATATATTTTGGAGATTAATGCTCTGTCCGTTGATTTGTTTGCAAATATTTTCTCCCATTCTGAGGGCTATCTTTTCGTCTTGTTTATGGTTTCCTTTGCTGTGCAAAACTTTTAAGTTTCATTAGGTCCCATTTGTTTATTTTTGTTTTTCTTTCCATTACTCTAGGAGGTGGGTCAGAAAAGATCTTGCTGTGATTTATGTTAAAGAGTGTTCTTCCGGGCTTCCCTGGTGGCGCAGTGGTTGGGAGTCCACCTGCCTATGCAGGGGACACGGGTTCGTGCCCCAGTCCGGCAAAATCCCACATGCCGCGGAGCAGCTGGGCCCGTGAGCCATGGTCGCTGAGCCTGCGTGTCCAGAGCCTGTGCTCTGGAACAGGAGAGGCTGCAACAGTGAGAGGCCCGCATACTGCAAAAAAAAAATAATAAATAAAAATGAGTTTTCTTCCTATGTTTTCCTCTAAGAGTTTTATACTGTCCAGTCTTACATTTAGGCCTCTAATCCATTTTGGGTTCATTTTTGTGTGTGGTGTTAGGGAATGTTCTAATTTCATTCTTTTACATGTAGGTGTCCAGTTTTCCCCACACTACTTACCGAAGACACTGTCTTTTCTCCATTGTATATTCTTGCCTCCTTTGTCATAGATTAGTTGACCATAGGTGCATGGGTTTATCTCTGGGCTTTCTTTCCTGTTCCATTGATCTATATTTCTGTTTTTGTGCCAGTACCATATTGTCTTGATTACTGTAGCTTTATAGTAGTCTGAAGTCAGGGAGTCTGATTCCTCCAGCTCTGTTTATTTTGCCTCAAGACTCCTTTGACTATTTGGGGTCTTTTGTGTCTCCATACAAATTTTAAGATTTTTTGTTCGAGTTCCATAAAAAATGCCATTGGTAATTTGATGGGGATTGCATTGAGTCTGTAGATTGCTTTGGGTGGTATAGTCATTTTCACAATATTGATTCTTCCAATCCAAGAACATGGTATATCTCTCTATCTGTTGGTATCATCTTTAATTTCTTTCATCAGTATCTTATAGTTTTCTGTATACAGGTCCTTTGTTTCCCTAGGTAGGTTTATTCCAAGTTATTTTATTATTCTTGTTGAAATGGTAAATGGGAGTGTTTCCTTAATTTCTCTTTCTGATCTTTTGTTGTTAGTGTATAGGAATGCAAGAGATTTTTGTGGATTAATATTGTATCCTGCAACTTTACCAAATTCATTGATTAGCTCTAGTAGTTTTCTGGTGGCATATTTAGGAAGGATTCTCTATGTATAGTATAATGTCATTTGCAAATAGTGACAATTTTACCTCTTTTCCAGCTTGTATTCCTTTTATTTCTTTTTCTTCTCTGATTGCTGTGGCTAGGACTTCCAAAGCTATGTTGAATAATAGTGTCAGCAGTGGACATCCTTGTCTTCTTCCTGATCTTAGAGGAAATGCTTTCAGTTTTTCACCATTGAGAATGATGTTTGCTGTGAGTTTGTCGTATATGGCCTTTATTATGTTGAGGTAGGTTCCCTCTATGCCCACTTTCTGGAGAGTTTTTATCATAAATGGGTATTGAATTTTGTCAAAAGCTTTTTCTGGGGCTTCCCTGGTGGCGCAGTGGTTGAGAGTCCGCCTGCCGATGCAGGGGACACGGGTTCGTGCCCCGATCCCGGAAGATCCCACATGCCGCGGAGCGGCTGGGCCCGCGAGCCATGGCCACGGAGCCTGTGTGTCCGGAGCCTGTGCTCCGCAACGGGAGAGGCCACAGCAGTGAGAGGCCCGCGTACAGCAAAAAAAAAAAAAAAAAAAAAGCTTTTTCTGCGTCTACTGAGATGATCATATGGTTTTTATTCTTCAATTTGTTTACATGGTGTATCATATTGATTGTTTTGAATATATTAAAGAATCCTTGCAGCCCTGGAATAAATCCCACTTGATCATGGTGTATGATCCTTTTAATGTGCTGTTGGATTCTGTTTGCTAGTATTTTGTTGAGGATTTTTGCATCTATATTCATCAGTGGTATTGGTCTGTAATTTTCTTTTTTTTGTAGTATATTTGTCTGGTTTTGGTATCAGGGTGATGGTGGCCTCATAGAATGAGTTTGGGAGTATTCCTTCCTCTGCAATGTTTTGGAAGATTTTGCGAAGGATGGGTGCTAGCTCTCCTCTAAATGTCTGATAGAATTCACCTGTGAAGCCAACTGCTCCTGGAGTTTTGTTTGTTGGAAAATGTTTATTCACAGTTTCAGTTTCATTACTTGTGATTGGTCTGTTCATATTTTCTGCTTCTTCCTGGTTCAGTCTAGGAAGGTTATACCTTTGTAAGAATTTGTCCATTTCTTCCAGGTTGTCCATTTTATTGGCATAGAGTTGCTTGTAGTAGCCTCTTATGATGCTTTGTATTTCTGCAGTGTCCGTTGTAACTTCTCCTTTTTCATTTCTAATTTTATTGATTTGAGTCCTCTCCCTCGTTTTCTTGATGAGTCTGGCTAATGGTTTATCAATTTTGTTTATCTTCTCAAAGAACCAGCTTTTAGTTTTATTGATCTTTGCTATTGTTTTCTTTGTCTCTATTTCATTTATTTCTGCTGTGACTTTTATGATTTCTTTCCTTCTACTAACTTTGGGTTTTGTTTGTTCTTCTTTCTCTGGTTCCTTTAGGTGTAAGGTTAGGTTGTTTATTTGACATGTTTCTTGTTTCTTGAGGTAGGCTTGTATTGCTGTAAACTTCCCTCTTAGAATTGCTTTTGCTGCATTGCATATGTTTTGGATTTTCATGTTTTCGTTGTAATTTTTCTCTAGATATTTTTTGATTTCCTCTTTCATTTCTTCAATGATCTCTTGGTTATTCAGTAACATGTTGTTTAGCCTCCATGTGTTTGTGTTTTTTACATTTTTTCCATTGTAATTGATTTCTAATCTCATACTGTGGTGGTTGGAAAAGATGCATGATATGATTTCAGTTTTCTTAAATTTACCAAGGCTTGATTTGTGACCCAAGATGTGATCTGTCCTGGAGAATGTTCTGTGCACACTTGAGAAGAAAGTGTAATCTGCTGTTTTTGGATGGAATGTCCTATAGATATCAATTAAATCTTTGTCATGTATTGTGTCATTTAAAGCTTGTGTTTCCTTATTCATTTTCTGTCTGGATGATTTGTCCATTGGTGTACATGAAGTGTTAAATTTCCCCACTATTATTGTGTTACTGTCAATTTCCTCTTTTATAGCTGTTAGCAGTTGCCTCATGTATTGAGGTGCTCCTATGTTGGGTGCATATATATTTATAATTGTTATATCTTCTTCTTGGTTTGATCCCTTGATCATTATATAGTGTCCTTCCTTTTCTCCTGTAACATTCTTTATTTTAAAGTCTATTTTATCTGATATGAGTGTTGCTACTCCAGCTTTCTTTTCATTTCCATTTGCATGGAATATCTTTTTCCATATGTGTCCCTAGGTCTGAAGTGGGTGTGTTGTAGACAACATATTTATGGGTTTTGCTTTTGTATCCATTGAGCGAGCCTTTTGCTTTTGTATCCATTGAGCGAGCCTGTGTGTTTTTGTTGGAGCCTTTAATCCATTCACGTTTAAGGTAATTATCGATATATATGTTCATATTACCATTTTCTTAATTGTTATAGGTTTGTCTTTGTAGGTCCTTTTCTTCTCTTGTGCTTCCCAGTTAGAGAAGTTCCTTTAGCATTTGTTGTAGAGCTGGTTTGGTGGTGCTGAATTCTCTTAGCTTTTGCTTGTCTGTAAAGCTTTTGATTTCTCCGTCGAATCTGAATGAGATCCTTGCTGGGTAGAGTAATATTGGTTGTAGTTTCTTCCCTTTCATCACTTTAAATATATTGTACCACTCAATTCTGGCTTGTAGAGTTTCTGTTGTGAGATCAGCTGTTAATCTTATGGGAGTTCCCTTGTATGTTATTTGTCGTTCTTCCCATGTTGCTTTTAGTAATTTTTCTTTGTCTGTAATTTTTGTCAGTTTGTTTGCTGTGTGTCTTGGCATGTTTCTCCTTGGGTTTCTCCTGCCTGGGACTCTCTGTGCTTCCTGGACTTGGGTGGCTATTTCCTTTCCCATGTTAGGGAAGTTTTCAACTATAATCTCTTCAAATATTTTCTTGGGTCCTTTCTCTCTTTCTTCTCCTTCTGGGACCTGTATAATGCCAATGTTGTTGTGTTTAATGTTGTCCCAGAGGTCTCTTAGGCTGTCTTCATTTCTTTTCATTCTTTTTGCTTTATTCTGTTCCGTTGCAGTGAATTCCACCATTCTGTCTTCCAGGTCACTTATCTGTTCTTCTGCCTCAGTTTTTCTGCTATTGATTCCTTCTAGTGTGTTTTTCATTTCAGTTATTGTATTGTTCATCTCTGTTTGTTTGTTCTTTAATTCTTCTAGGTCTTTGTTAAACATTTCTTGCATCGTCTCGATCTTTGCCACCATTCTTTTTCTGAGGTCCTGGATCAGCTTCTCTATCATTATTCTGAATTTTTTTCCTGGAAGGTTGCCTGTCTCCACTTCATTTAGTTGTTTTTCTGTGGTTTTATCTTTTTCCTCTATCTGGTACAAAGTCTTTTGCCTTTTCATTTTGTCTATCTGTGACTGTGGTTTTTCTTCCACAGGCTGCAGAATTGTAGTTCTTCTTGCTTCTGCTGTCTGCCCTCTGGTCTACTGTGCTTTTGTTTATAGCCTCCTATAACAGGCCTCCCCACCTCACAACATCACTTTTGTCTTTAGCTGGAGATGGTATTTAAGATGGTGGCTTGGGCCATTTGGAGGAGTTACTAAATTTTCCTGGATATCTCCCATGTATATAGGAGGTATACATGTTATTAAATGTCCATTTGTTTTTCTCCTGTTAATCTTCTATTACATGGGGTTTTCAACTGAGAATCTCGAAGGGTAGAGGAAAAATAATTTTTCCTCTTCATGAATATATTTTTCATTCACTGCATTCAAAATTCAAAGGTTATCTGTCCTTCCCTTCCTCCATCCCATCGTCTCTCCTTCCCTTCCTTCCTTCCTTTCTTTCATCACCCCATTGCCTTGCTGTCCTTACTTAGCTTGAAAACAAAATAATAACCAAAGTAACATCATCAATAAAGATAATCCATTTTGTTTTCATTTTTTACTGCCCTTCATTTTGCTTATTTATTGCCTTTTTAAGTGCTCCTCTGAAAAATGACTTGTGTACAGGAGGCATGTAAATATGAAATGGGTCACATCAGGAGTTTCATAGTTCAGCCTAATGATCATGTGTTTCTTATTTCTGGCTTGTTTCTTATGCTTCTAAGCATAATCTTGTTACCCAAAAACTGGGTTTGCCTCTTGGAGGGCGTGGAGCCAAAAGACACAGAGAAGTCAAAGAACAGGAGAAGGAATGGTCTATTACTTGCAGCAAGTAAGGAGAACACCATGGTTCTTTCCTCAAGCAGTGTCTCCCCAAACAGCAAAATTGGGGAAGTTTTAAGCTAAGGGTACATGCATATTCATTAAGGGGCTTGAGCAGAGGAGAATTCAGTGGTAGAATTGGGGCAAAGGTTGGCAGAGTTCAGGCTCTAGTTAAAGTCACAAGGATCGGAAAAAGTCAACATTATGATTCCTAGGTTCCAGTTAATCTGGTGGTTGAGTGCTCCAGGGAGTTTGAATTCTGTGAAATAGCTCAAGAATGTCCTTCAGCCTAAAGGTTTACCACTGAAACGAACTGCAAGTCTTTATAAGTAATTTATTATCTTTGCTATTATTAAGTTCTCTTCCTGGCCTGCTAATAGGTGTTTGTTTTTACCTTCTTTTGTTTCCTTCAAATCATTAAACACTGGGACCTATGCTTCTGCAAGGGCAAGCATTGTGGCCAGGTTTAGATCACAGAATGGCTTAGGCCTAAAGTGGCTCCTCTTATGTTAAGAAAGTTATATCTGGTTCTCTTTCACTGGGAACCCCTTACCCTATCTGCTCACAATGGGAAAAAAAACTGACTTGTGATTTTATTCTCGTCCTTGAACATGAAGAACCCTGTTGCAATGACACAGGTTTGATGTCTGTAAATCATTCAAAGTTACTAGATGTGACAAATTTTTCCAAATTTTATTTTGCTTTTTAATTTCCTTTTATTGTTTGATATGCATGCTGTTAAAAATTTTGTACAACTGCACAACTACATACACATAAATATATTTCTTTTCCTTTCTGAGTTATTTACTACTTACTCTTTAAGTTTTGCCCTTTCTGCAATCGATTATATAAGTCTTTATTTTTCTGATATTCTTTTTTTTTCCTTTAACTCAAATTCATTTGAGATTCGTATTGCAGTATGCTATATAGTGTAAATAAGATTTTTTTAATAATTGATTTTTTCCCACCTTCTCTTGAATAATTCATCCCTTTGTTATTGGTCTCCATTGTCCTTTATATCACATATTAAATTCTTTTTATACAAAGGTCTATTTTAGGAATATCCTTATGATTTTTTTTATATCTGCAAATTTTCCTGCCAATATCACATTATATTACAATTGTAGATTTGTAATTGAAAGGGAGGATGATTTGCCCCCCTAAAATATGTCACTGGCATATTAATTATTTTAAGCTGATTATTTTCTAAGAAACAGCAGGCTGGGGGAAACTCTGAAAACCAAGTAGGAGTTATCCTTTTGTAAGAGATATTTACATTTATAAGGGAAATTTCCATTTGTTAAGGTGTCTCCTTCTTTGAACTAGGAAGAGGAGGATGACCAAATCTCTAGTTACTCTTATCACTGGAGAAGACAATGACTTAAATATGTATAACAATCTTACCCTTATTCACTGTGCTTTTCCTGGTAACCCGCTATAACTGACTCTCTCCCTTTTCATCTTTAGCTGAAGATGATATTTAAGGTGAGAGCTTCTGTCATTTGAGCGAGTTACTCAGTTTTCCTTGGTGTCTCCCATGTATATGTATTATTAGATTTTTGTTTTTCTCCTGTTAATTTGTCTCACATCAGTTTAATCCTTAGACTAACCAGATGAACTTCGAAGGATAGAAGAACATTTCTTCCTCCTCGACATAATATTTTTTAGTATTTAGCACAAAAAATTTTACTCTATTATTTTTCTTTGTCGAAAACATATTACCTGTTAGATGTGTTAACTCCTGTGTATAAGCTTGAGAGTCATTCTGCTAACTTCAGAAACAATCCATCTAAATTTTGTTGGCAGTGGCATTAACTCTAGATATTAGTTTGGAAGGATCTATAATTTTACATAAATCAGTTTTCTGATTTATAAAAATGGAATGGCTCACGATTTACTCAAATCTTAATATTTTAGATGTTTTTCATAAATACATGAAATACTTAGATTGTGCTTGCTATATGACTGGAATTTTTTTATTGTAGTTTATAGTTTAGGGGAGAAGAATTTGCCACCCTGAAATATGTCACTTTGGCATATTTTTTTAAGCTGGTTATTTTCTGAGAAACAGCAGACATGGAAGGGCTCTAAAAACAATTAGGAGTTGCCCTTTTGTAAGAAACACTTACATTGGTATGGGAGATTTCCATTTGTAAGGGTGTTTCCTTCTCTTTACCTAGAAGAGGAGGGTGACCAAATCTCTAGAAACATCAGTGGAGATGGCAGTGACTTAAATCTGTGTAACTCACAGTCACCCTTGTTTACTGTACTTTTCTTGGTAACCTCCCATAACTGAGTCTCTCCACCCTCAACATCCTCTTTTGTCTTTAGCTGAGGATGGTACTTAAGTTGAGGGCTTTGGTCGTTTTGGTGAGTTACTCAGTTTTCCTGGATCTTTCCCATGTATACTTGTTATTAAATTTTTGTTTGATTTTCTCCTGTTAATTTGTCTCACATCAGTTTAATTCTTAGACCAACCAGGAGAAGCTAGAAGAGCAGAGGAAGATTGTTTTCTCCCTGACAATGGTAACTAATTTTAGTCATTTGCTTTTAGTACTTTTTTCTTATAAGGCTACCCTACTTAATTATTAATTATAATTAATTTTACACTACATTTTTTGGGGTGTTATCAATATTAAATAATATTGGGAAAGTAGTATTCAAGTCTCCTTACTAAAACCTTTAGAATTTAATTGTCCAAAATACTGTTTTAATATACATAATGGTGAATTGCTCATTTCTTAAAATATGTGTCAGGATTAAGTATTGAATATTATCACATGTCCTTTTGGAGTCTATTGAGATTGTCAAAAGTGTTCCCTTATTTGAACACATTTCTGTTAAAAGAGATTTCTTATGATTATAAAATCTTTGTATTCCTAAATTGAAGCCAACTTGGTCATGGTAGATGCACTGTTGAGTTTAATTTGCTTATATCTTATTTAGAAATATTCGTGTCTTTATTCACATGTGAATTTCCTCTAAGCCTATTTTTATGTGTCGAATGCGTAATATTAATCAAATTGAAGCTAAATATTAAAACAGAGCTGTTAGTGAGTGTAGAACAGCAGAACATTTCAATCTTCTCCTTGTACCATTTTCTGCTAGGCATCGACCATGCTTTTCTCAAGGCAGTATAGTTTTGAAAAGCCACACATTTGCATAATGTCTTTCCTGTTGTTCCTTTGTTCTTTGAGTTGTATCAAACTAATTGCTTTGGAAAGTTTTCTTCCCAATTCCTCCCACTGGTAACATTAAGGTAAATAAGGCTTTTCAAAGTTAGAATCAGGGACTTGATACTATTGGTATACATCCTGGAACATCAAATAACAAGGCCAAAGACTCCTAAGAAACATAATATCAGAAACTTTTCTTCCCACCACCCCTTTGGTTAATGTCTATTCTGATTAGAAAGGAATTGAGAGTGATGCCAAAAACTTGGCCTCTGTGCAACAGTGCCAAATTGAATCTTGGAGATGAGTTTTGGGTGAAGTAGAAAAGAATATCTTTATTGCTTTGCCAGGCAAAGGGGGACATAGTGGGCTTGTGCCGTCAAAACCTGTGTGTCCCAACCCAGGGGTTTGGTGAGGAGTTTTATAGCAATGGTTCAAGGGTGGGGTTGCTGATAAGGATCAGGGTGTGTGCAGGGCCTACACTCCTTTAAACTGGCCTAAGGTGGTCGCCTGATGAGCTTCTCTGGTTCTCAGAGGTTATCAAACTGTGACCTTCTCTGGAATGAAGATTGCTTCATCAAGTAGTTAACATCTTCCATTTGTTGGGGGTTTTAGTTTTGTAGAAGAGCTCAAAGATATTATTATGTGTATCCCTTGAGGCAGAACATGGACTCTGCCCCAAGGCTGCACTATTATTTTTTGACTGCTCCTCCCTTGTCTCTGTATCACTTCCTTTCCCTGATCAACAACTGTTTGACGCTGCCCTTTGGAACTTAGGTTTCAGCCTCCATGGTCTTCCCTATTTCCTACAAACAAGAAACAGGGGACACAGAAAGGCTCTATGTCCAGGAGCCCCACAAGGTCCTGCTTGGTTTCAAGAGGGAACCAGGAAAAAGGCAATATTGCTGCTAACAAAGTCTTAAGGAAAGGTGTTCCTTCACAAATGGGTTTGGATGAGGACACTGATTTTTATGAGGAAGTTACATCAGGCCATCAATAAACTCTATTAAGAGTCTTCCATCCAAAGTTGCTCTTTCCTTTATTCTTTAATGGTGTTTATACCAATTATCTCTTCCTTGAGAATGTGAAAGAAGTTTCTAGTAAAACTTTCCTTTGAGACTGATGGGGGGTTCAGGGCAAGCCGCTCCAAGATGTGCCACTCTGGCATGTGGATTATTTAGAGCTGAAAAGAAGCAAGACCCAAAAGACTCAGGAAGAACCTTTGAACTTCACGCTTACTGCCTAAAAAATTTAAGATAGAAAGCTTGTTCCAGAAAGGAGTTATCACCATAGATAACTATAGTAAAGTATAGAACTAAGTTTGGTAAACAGGAAGGAACCTAGCAAGGCCCATTTGATCAAAGTCCTCTCTGTCCTGTTGTCTCTAGGTGGCCCAGCAAACATTTGTTTACCAAAAATTAGTTATTTTCATCTTCCTGTGAATTACTTTCCTTTCCTTTCAAGTCCCAGACCCCTACCTTCTTCTTCTTAGTCCAGAACAATATATATACCTCATCTTGCCTTATTGTCTTTGAGATTCTTCATGCTTATGTAGATTCCCCATATGTGCAAAATAAATTTGTTTTTCTCTTGTTAATCTGCTTTATGTCATTTTAATTGCTAGCCAAAGGAGCCAAGAGGGAAAAGAGGGGGAAATTCCCCTCCCCTACTAGATATTTTGTGATTTTTTTTCCCCACAGTTCTTTTTTTTTTTTTTCCTAGAAGGTTTTGTCCTTCTATTTGAACTAAACATAACTATTTCCCCAGAAAGGAGTACAACTCACTGATGCTTTCAAATTTATCATTGTAGAATTATACATACATAATTAAAAAATCTTCTCTGTTTTTGCTTGTATAAGTCCTTTGACAGTTAATCATTAATTTGGCAAATCATTTCAGATGGATCCCCCTGGGCTGTGTTTTCACTCTGAAGGTTTTGTTGAGATTTTCCCATTAATTTCTAATTACAACATTAGAATTAAGTTCTTTTTATGAACTTTCTTGTGCTATATATGGCAGTTATAATTTTGACACCCTTATTATCTCACTTGGATTTCTGTGTCTGGGTGCAGTGTGGGCACATATCTTTTCTTCATTCAGAGTTCTAAATTTGCCCTTAGCAGTGAGCTGTCTCCATTTTATGACATGCTGATCTATGAGCTAGGTCTCTCCTTTGTCTGTTGTTATAAACAAACCTGAGATGACTAAGAGTATTTCTCTAGTGAATCAGTAGTCTGCTTAACATTCTACAGTTTCTAGAATGACAGTATAAGAGACTCATAAATACTCTGGTTGTCTCACCTCATCCCTGAGTTTCAGGGAATCATACTTAACTTTCATATCTTTACTTTGGAATGAAAACTTGGAGGTCTTCTGAGGAGCCTGAAAACAGTTTCATTGAAAGATGGGGTGATTCTTTGTATTAGCCAGTTATGGAAGTGAAGCATGTCGGGTTGTTTTCTCCTCTTTTGGCTTTCTTTATATTGACCGTTATTGGATATGAGATTTAATTCCCTCTGTCTCCCCACTGCATACGGTAAATGATTAGGAATCAGTGATTTCCATGAATTCTTGAAAATGAAAGGACAAACATATCATCTGGAAGTGAGAACATTTTGTTTAATGTTTCATTTGCCATAAGCTGCCTGTTTTCCCTTATTATCTAAGGCATGGATCCACCAAGCAGCTCATCTCTCTTACAGTAGAGCTTTTCTGTCTTCCAACTGGTGCTTAAAACCTTACTGATTGCTTCCACTTGAATTGTTCTCTAGTATAGAAATGTAGTCATATTATCTCTCTGTTTAAATTAATCTATTTAAAATAACTCTGCCCATTGTTACACTGTTTTACTTTATTGATAGCCTTCTTCGCTAACTGAAATAACATTTATTCATATTTTAATTTATTTATTCGACTAAAATATAAGCTATATGAGACCAGGGACTTATCTGTCTTACTCTTTACCATATCTCTGTTGCCTAGAAGTGCCAGGCATTCAGGAGTAAATCCTTCTGAATTTTCTGATGTATTTGCCCTTCTTTTTATTGGTATGTATTTTATTGGTATGTTTATATTTTAAATTGAATAGTCACATTTATATGTATGTTGAAATTATAAACTACCTCAAATCTTTTAAAAAATACAGTAGAATATCAATAAATAATAAATAAAAAGCCAACCAGCATAATGTACTTGCAGATAAGAAGATATGGTATGTAAGTACAATGGAATATTACTCAGCCATAGAAAGGAACAAAATTGGGTCAGTTGTAGAGACGTGGGTGGATCTAGAGACTGTCATACAGAGTGAAGTAAGTCAGAAAGAGAAAAACAAATATTGTATATTAACACATATATGTGGAACCTAGAAAAATGGTACAGATGAACTGGTTTGCAGGGCAGAAATAGAGACACAGATGTAGAGAACAAACATATGGACACCAAGGGGGGAAAGCGGTGGGGGAGGGGTTGGTGATGTGATGAATTGGGAGATTGGGATTGACATATATACACTAATATGTATAAAATGAATAACTAATAAAAACCTGCTATATAAAAAAATAAATAAAATTCAAAAAAAAAAAGAATTTTCTTAAATTATGTTGTTATTTTAAAAAATGTCAAGAGAGGGGAAATAGACTCACATGAGCATGTGAATTGGTGTAACATTTTGAAGGGAGATTTGGCAGTATGTAACATAGTATAAAAAGCACATACTTTTTTAACAGTGGTATTAATGTCATCAATGTTAGAAATTCCTATAGAGTCATGCCAGTGCACAGAGATTTTTATAAATGAATATTTATTTCAATA